>NC_056751.1:48786904-48921904 GCF_019279795.1 Protopterus annectens | reverse complement strand
TGCACTGTATTGTGTTTAGGCGGTTTAAGTTGTACTGCCATGATAAGCCTGCTTTAGTTGTGTACTGCACTGTATTGTGTTTAGGTGGTTTAAGTTGTACTGTCCATGATAAGCCTGCTTTAGTTGTGACGTTTGTGTACTGCATTGTATTGTGTTTAGGCAGTTTAAGTTGTACTGCCCATGACAGCAGTGCACTGTACTGGGTATTTTTAAGTTACTTTAACTGTAATTGACAGTTTCATTTCTTAGTTTTGTTGCTTCTCCTACTTGAACCCCAGAGCAAAAGAAGGAGTCTTTCTGTCTGTGCAGTTTGTGTTTTATTTTTATTTCATTTTTGGTGTGTACTTTGATTAGCAAGGCACCAGAGTCTACTACTGTGCAGGCAAACATTATAACAAAAATCTAGGGCGCCTAAAATACATAAAGAAACTATGAGTATGAGCTGTCATCCGCAGCTGCCTTTGTTAATGTTGCTTCTTCAACTTATATTATAGAGCAGGAGTAAGTGTCTTTGTGAGAGTACACTTTGTATCTGGTGCACTGTAACTTCTTCGCCATGTATTAAGTCAAAAGAATGTGCCAAATTCAAATGCAGTTCTGTGAGATTCTTATCATAGCTTGTAATAGCAGTTTGACAGCAGGATGGACCCACACTTTCAGTATCCCTTTTGAAAGGATCTAGTATTAGCTAAGCTTGTCACCTGTTTAATGGAGGCTCCACGGTCATTATCAGGTAAGCGCAGACCACCCCAGTAGGTGCTCACAGCTGCAGCCTGAGTGTGGTGTGCGAATGCTAGGTTGAGTCCACCAAACTTTCATACAGAGCATAGGAACAAGTCCTTATCATAGTTTCTTGTATCTGACTGACATCTCCCAAAGATCCATGGTTGTACTAGAGGCATATCATAACAGTTGTATTACCAGATGACTTTCCTTTGGGGAGTGGTTAGAGAGCAAGTTGGCACAACAACAGTACCTCCCAGTGAAGGTAGATGAGAAAAAATTGCAGCGGTCTAAATAAGTTCAGCTTGTTGACAGTGTACTGGCACAAACAGAAAATGTTCCTAAAGATTAAACAAGTAACACAAAACACGTCATGCTATGCCAGATCATTATTATTTATTTATTTATTTATTTGCAGTTGGTTAACCAGGATAGTCCACTGGACCTAGAAGAACCCATTTTCAATGGAGTCCTGGGGAGAAAAAATTGCAGACAAAATTACAAACAATGTTACAATAGAAGTTTTCTTTTTGTCATAGTAAGTACTAAAGTACTAGTAAAAATTGCATTTAAACATATAATCTCTAAAGAAGAAATGCAGTGAAAGTTTAGGTTATACAAATTACAGATAAAATATCTCATTTAACAGAGACAATATCTGAGGTAAAAAGTATTAACATTGTAAACCAAGAGTAGTTATTTACACATGGATAGGAACTTGCTAAAACCATGTGTGGAGTTGAAGAAGACTAAGATGAAAGATTAAGATGGGTGGGAGCAGGAGCGATCCCACTAAGAAATTAGGTATGAGTGGAGTTAGTTTTTAAAGTAAGAGAGGTTTTTAGTGGTACAGATGGATGGAGGTAGGGAGTTCCATTGGCATGCGAGGGTGAAGGACAGGAGATGTTTGCCTGACAGACGGGTAGGTTTATGCAGTTCTATTAGGTTTTGATTATTAGATCTTAATAGTCTTTCAGGGAGGTGCATTTTGAAGGTTGAGGATAGGGAGGGACAGAGGGAGGAGAAGATGTGTTTGTGGGCATGAGTGAGTTGAATAAAGGAGAGATAGTTGGGCAGCTCTAACCAATTTAATTGATAAAGGGCTAGACAGTGATGGGTAGAAGACTTTTGGCTTCTGGCAAACCTTACGATTTTGTAATCGCAAGAGGAGAGTTTTGTCTTAAGAGACGATAGAAGGTTTGTAAGAAGTGCAATACCATAGAGAAGAGAAGGGATAGGATATGTGGTTGAGAGAATAAACTTAGTAGAAGGAGTAAGGTAGTGATTGTTGCGGTAGAGCATGCCAAGTTTTTGGTGTGTTTTTTTTATATTTATTTGTGGGTGAGAGGTGAATTTGAGTTGGTCATCAATGATGACTACTAGTAATTTAGCCTCAGATACTAATTCTAGAGATGTATTGTTATGGCTTTTGATGGAAAATGAATTCTTGTCAATGATGGTTGTTTTTGTAGGGGTAAATAACAATAGTTTGGTTTCTGAGGCATTGAGTGCTAGGTGATTATCTGACATCCAGTGTTCTGTGGTAGAGAAAGTTTCTTGTGTGAGCTTTATTAGTGTGGGGATGGAGGCGGTAGAACAGATAATAGTTGATTTGCCGGCATATTTAGAATTTATGATACATAAATTTAGATTTATTGTTTAATTTTACAAAAGGTGTTGAGATGCTTCCTTCAACTGTCCCAGCAAAAGTGTAATGGTGTCAAAACTTCATCTGACTTTGGCAGATCTTGGAACTCTATAAATAATGCTGCAGCATTTTTGGTTTTCAGTATCTTTTGTCTTGTGATCAGATAGGACTATGCCATCTTGTCAGAGCACATTAGTGGTTTCCTCATGTAATAGATTCATAGATTGTTATTAGGCTAATGACCCAAGGTGCTTTTCTAAGACTAGCCAAATTTTCCTGAAAGAATAATGATGTCTTGTATCCAAATAGGACATTGAAGACTAGGCATTTATAAGCCACCTCTGTCTGTAAGGGACATGGGTGCCAGGACCGGTGCAAATTTCGTATTCCCTATTCACTGATCTAGCTGTGGTTAAACTAGGTAATAGATGAACTCAGCTTCACATGGATGGGAAGCCTGTTCCATAGGAGGAGCAGTCTCTGAGACACATCTCTGTCTCCAGGATGTTCTGTTTAAGTCACAGACAAATTTCGGGTCCCTAGACCTTGCATTTCTGGTACTGTACTTATGAATATGCAGGAGATTCATAAGTATGGGGTTTGTGGATGCTTTTTAAGCCAAGCATAGATCACCCCTCCGTAGTCTATAGGAGACTGAGTAGAGGGAAAGGGCTTTATTGTACTCTGCATAAGGTAGGTTTGTTATGCCTTGTATTCTTTTTGTAAAGAACCTCCGAGGTTGCGCTAATTGCTGAATATACCCGGTCAGGTACATACCAAAAGGAGCATTGTACTCTATGAGTGGTCTGATAAGGGCCCTTACTTATAGGCTGCACAACATAAAAGGATTTCCTCATCTCTGTGCCACATATTGGTCGAAGGTAAAGCTACTGTCTACATGTGTACCCAGATCCCTGACCAGTGTTGACTCTGAGCTGCATATTATCAACATGGTAATTAGCCAGGATGGTTGACTTCACAAATGGTACAATTATGTATTTCTTAGAACTGAGTTTAAGACTATAACTTTGGCACCATTTGTTAGTCATACATGAGCCTTCTTGAAGAATACTAGTGTCTGCAGGGGAGTCAGTGATAACCCCCAGCTTGCAATCATCTGCAAACTTAGTCAGCCATAAACCTTCAGCATTTACTTCCATTTCAGAGAAGTAGATGCCAAAAAGGAGCAGGCCCAATACCGAGTCAGAGGGGACTCCACTAGTGACTGGCCTCTTGGTGGAAATGGCCTTGCCTATTTTAACTTCCTGGATCCTATCAGCGAGTCAGTTGGCTGGCCATTGAGTGATAAAAGGGTTTATACTTGAATTAGTGAGCTTGTCTATAATGCCTGAATGGGGTATTGTATCTACTACTATTGTAATACTGGTGATTTGCAGGGAATCTTCCTTAACATGTAAATCATCCATATTGGAATCTGAGAATAACAGTCTTTAGACCACAGGAGTTACTGTCAGGACTAAAACTTCTGTTGCTCAATGGATGATATTGGTTTTGCTGCTAGATCAGTCATTGTGCATAAAACAGTATTTAAACATGCGTTGGCAGCTTACTGACTTATGTTTCTTACAATCTGCACTGCTTGCAGCCTGTCTGTTCTAAACATGATGCATTGTCCATACTCTGATTCACCTCTGTTAATAAGGTACGCAAGCAGTATCTAGTAGCAAATAGAGGACAGATTACAGGACAATAAGCAAAGGATTTAGCTGCAGCAGAATTAGGCAGATATTATACATAACCATATAAGGCCACAATGCAGATATTTCATGTGCCTTTTCCTCTGTCTCTTAATCGCTGTAATGTTTTAACATTTAAAGCATAATAGCTTGACTTTTTTTCTACTAATTAATATAAGCAGATGATTATTTCCATGTATGTTAAATCCCTGATGGAAAAAATGGATTGATGCAGGGAGCTGGTAAAGAAAACTTGCTGCCATCAGTACTGCCGATTTCCTTGTAGAGCTGGATCATAATAACACTTCAGATAGCAATCTGCTTATCACAGCGTTGCCAGTGCTGCTATAGCTAAGTTTCCTTATGGCTTTAAATTGTTAAACTAGCTGTACGAGCATTTTAAATCAGATATCACTCTTGCGGTACCACAGACTAAGGATGTTACCAGTTATCGTTGCACAGCATGCATTCTTGTATGACTGAAATAGACTTCCTTTGTTCATTCTTGTCTTTTTATTAATAGTAAGTCTGATTTGTCTTGTTAATGTTTTGTTTTCAGATAGTGGTTTACATGCTACCAATAACCACTAGTACCCACATTGGGAACACCAAGATTCTGGAACAGCGCACTCCTCTGCAAATTTAAACCTGCAAGTTTTGTACTGCAGTTGAAATCAAACTGGCTTAAACATAATGATTAAACTCACCGAGGAAGAACTTTTGAAATGAATGATGAATGTTCTATATACATAAGAACATAAGTTAAAAACACATAAATCTGTGTTCAAGTATTTAACCAACTTTATTCCAGCCAACAAGTAATTATCATGAGGTAAGTGTGGTAAACAATGAAATGCTGACCACCAGAGCATCATTAGTGTATAGATTTAATTAGGCACACACTGGGCAGCATTACCACTTCACAGCAAGAGGTTCTTCAGTTCCTTTCTCATCTGGAGTGCCTTCTGTGCAGAGTCTGCATGTCTTCCCTACATTCTGGTGTCCCCCCCCCCCCAGATGCTACAGTTCCATCCCACATTCCAAAGGCATGCATTAGGTGTATAGGGACTCTAAATTGACCAAAGGTGTGAATTTGTGCTTTCATGATATGTAAGAAAGACCTGGGATGCTACTCCCCCCCCCCTTTGCCTTGAAAACTTCACAGATAGTAAGGGCTGTCTGCAGGGCGACTCTATGGGTTGGCTGTGGCTCGTAAGACAGTGAGCAACAGATAAAAGAGGTTGGAACTGGCTGGCAACATTCATATAAGACCGTGAACTCCAGTGTGAGGAACACTTGTGTGAATGCCATGTTGGATGAAGAACACAGTATGAAGCAACATTTAGACAGGGTTACTAAATCTTTTTTGTGCCTGCACTCCCTTTCATAATATAATCAACACTGAAGTTGATATATGTCATGGTAAAGATGGTTTTCCCCACTAGATCTTCAGTTTGATGTCCTTTCATCAACACTGATCACTAAACTTTGCATTGATGATGTCTGTGCCATAGCAGAGACAGGCATGCAAATCAGAAGCAGAATTTGCATAATTGAATATTTATTGTTCATCACAATGAACCAGAGCAACACTGTGCACCATTCAAATCAGTTCTGCACTCAGTACTATTAGCCGAGGTTTGGAGCTGGATGAGGAGTGAGTATGATGCCAGGAGGGGCAGTGTAACAGAGCATATTGGCTGGGGTAGGTATCATTAGGATGCACAGCATAGCAAATTGTGCTTCCTAAGTATATGCAGTGAAGTAGGTACTCAGGGGTCTGTATTCAAATGCTGAAACCTCACTTACGTGAATCCCGAAAGACCAACACATATACAGCGAACTGCAAGAACACCGAATGTCCTTAAGTGCGAAATTCAAAATATCGAATTGCCATAGTTGGCCAACTCCACCGCCCGCTACGTACTGCCTACCCAAACAAAATAAATATGAATGTATTACTATATATGCACTTACCTTA
The DNA here is from genome assembly GCF_019279795.1 of Protopterus annectens. Classification (NCBI taxonomy): domain Eukaryota; kingdom Metazoa; phylum Chordata; order Ceratodontiformes; family Protopteridae; genus Protopterus; species Protopterus annectens. Next base: position 48,915,855 of record NC_056751.1, on the reverse strand, counting down.
ACCTGCACCCTAACCCTAAGGTCAGTAACTATTGCACATTTACATTAGGGAGCTATACCGGATAAGGGAATCTCCTACTGACATTTTACCTCACTAAACATGGTGTGGACAACTATGGCGATTCGATATTTTGAATTTCGTGCTTAAGGACGTTCAGTGTTCATGTGGTTCACGTTGGCCTGTGTTGGCCTTTCAAGATTCGTGTAAGTGAGGTTTCATTATTCTAATATAGACTCGGTATGCAGGGGTGTGGGGAAGGACTTTCAGTTTAGGGCTATACTGGACAGTAAATTGTACACTCTAACAGAACAGTAGGCACTAGTCTGAGAGTACTTCATTGTATCATCCTGTGTACCATAGATGGATAGATAGAGTGCAGCCACCACTCAGTCCTGGCTATAATAAAATGCACAAGGTATTCAGCCCTGTCAATAACAAAGTGCATCCTAGAGTACATGCATAGCTGTACAGCTGCACTGGGACATCTCCAGGCAGACAGCAGTTTGCAGTGCAGATCACTATGAATATGCTAGTATGTAGGCATAAGCAACTGTTTAGAAACTTTCTGGATTACATTACAGCAACAATAGAACGACCAATGAGTCACGGAACAAAAACTGGAGCAGGAATGAAGGACTTGAGCACAGCTCGAACAGTACGAACAGTAAAACTCTTTTATTGAGTAAAACAATATGGACAACTTGACTGGTTAAGCACTTTCATCTGTTTATATACAGACTTCCTCAGAACCAGTATTTTAGAAATACCCATAGTTTAAATAGCAACTTTGGTGCCAAAAATTATCAGTCACTTAAAGAAACATCCTCCTATATCACAGTAAGTAACATAACTAAACAAATACTAAAATACATTGTAATAATACATTATAATGATACATTATGAAATTCATTACCACATTCCTCTAGTGTAATACAAAAATCCTGTTTAAAATTCATTATATATCTTACAAATATCCTATTAGAATGTCCATTAAAAATCATTTGACTAATTAATGATCATATACTCATATAATATTAAAACTCATTATTATAAAATGTGACATATTGTAAAATATCTTTCACGAAATACAATGGTGCATAATTACTATACTAGCTGATGACTAAAAAAGGTTTGATACTAATGCTTTCATTAATGCCCGGATGTCTAGTGGCATCTGTAAGTATTTGCCACTTACTTTCTTTCCATGCTAACAACATTTTCCAATTTCCTCCTTGTACATAACTATCTACCTGGTCAATAATGGAAAATTTAAAGTAATGTTGGTCCCCTTTATCATGTAAATGTTTATACAATGCATTATTCATATCTTTTACTTGAATTTTGTAATAATGTTCATAAATACGTTTTTTTATTTGTCTCTCGGTTTTACCTATATAAAATGCTGGGCAGGCTATGCATGTAGCTAAATAAACTACCTGCTTAGTATTGCAATTGCCTGCCCTGCATCTCACATATGTCTTGTTAATGTCTTCAAGCTTAATGCCTACCACTTCATTAATGCGCCCACACTGTTTACAAGATCCACATTTACTAGTCCCTTTTAATGTTTTCTTCGGTTTGACAAATGTATTTGCCCTTTCCAATAACCTTTTAATGTTTGGCGCTGTTTTATACACAAAGTGCGGGTTACTACCCAGTCTTGTACCAATATTTTCCGATATTGTAATCAAATCCCAGTGCCTATTTACTATATCCTTAATTAAGTTCACATAGGGTGTATACATTAAAACACACACTCTATTTCTACCTTCACATGCCAAATAATTGTTTTTAGTATTGATGTCCACACCGGCAATCTGAAATTTACCTAATAATGGTATATATTTACTGCCCCATTGCTTTCTTATATAGTCTGTAACATCTTTCAACATGACCAATGGGTATCCCCTATTGCTAAACATATTAGAAATAAACTCCAATTCAACTTCCATAACTTCCTTTGTGGAAGACATGCGTGCTGCTCTGATACATTGTCCCTTAAAGACATTTTTAAACATGTACGGTGGATGATTACTATTGAATTCTATGTAATCATTTGAGAATGTATTTTTCCTGTATATCCTAGATGCAAAACCTCCACTAGAATGACTTATGTACGTATCTAAATAAGAAATACCCTTTTCACTTATATTGTAAGTGAATCTAAGAAACTCCGTCGTTCCATTAATATATTCAATAAATTCACTTATTTTTTCTTTTGGACCTTTCCATAAAATAAATAAATCATCTAAAAATCTAACATAAAATGCTATATCTGAATAAAATCTACTTTTGAACAGGTATACAGACTCCCATTCCAACATAACAAGATTAGCAAAAATGGGGGCACAAGAGACACCCATGGCCTCTGCCTGAAATATTTGCCTTGAAATAATATAAAATTGTAATCAAGAACTAAGGTCATCATAGCCATTATTAAGCTGATCTTCTCCCAACATAAGTTGGAATGATTCCTCAAACTATTACTAAAATATTCAAGTCCAATTTCTTTGGGTATACTTGAAAATAAGTCCATAACATCAATGGTTAAAAAAATCAAATTGTCCTTCCATAAATATGCTGATAACTTGCCTAAAAAATCCAAGGAATCTTTAATCAAATGGGGTATATTTTCATATACATGTTTAGTCCATCTGTCAATAGCAACTCCCATGTTGTATGTTTTAGATTTGGATCCTGAAATAATAGGTCTAAATGGAGGGTTTTGAATAGATTTGTGCACCTTAGGAATACCTATGATGTTAGCCAATACAGGATAATCTACCTTCAAAAATGTATAGGTCTCATCAGTAATTCTATTGTCGATCAAATATTCTTCTAGGGCCAAATCAATCCTTTTATATCCAATATTGATTTGATTTATGGATACCTCTTCATAATTACCCGACAAGTACAGAATATTGTGTATTTGTGCATTGTAATCAAAAGTATTGTAAATTACAATGCCACCCCCCCCCCCTGTCTGGTTTCATTATTCTAATTTCGTTATTATGCATTAATTGATTCAAACACATCCGTTCATTAAATGTTAAATTATCTTTAAAAACCTTATAAAATACGTTTCCTGTCTTGATGTTGTTATTCAGCCAATATATATCTTTACATACCATTTTTTCAAAATTTGCTACCTGTACATTAGGGACTGGAATGTATGTACTTTTTTTAATAAGATCCTTACATCCTGTTGATTTCACATTCACATCATTTTGCCCAAATTGGATGGCTAAATTTAGCCTTCTACAATATAATTTAATTTCTTTGATAGTGTCCACTACATTGAATCCTGTATTAGGAATAAATTTCATACCCTTACTAAACAACGTGAAAAATTCCTGACTTATATCTACATCAGTGTAGTTGAACACATTAAAGCCATTGAAGGAATGTAAGATACCTTGTCCTACATTCACTGCATCACTAAAATCATTCTCATCTATGTCAAAACTGTTCTTATACAGTGAATTCACGCTTGTTCCTATGGGATAATTAGTAACTGTGTAACAGGTAGACTCATTCAATATTGACTTCTTCCCTTCCTGAGCAGATATATTCCATTTTATCGTTCCCTCCTGTTCCATTGGGTGTACTGCTTCTTGGGGGCTGGATAAAATCTGCCCCCTTGAAAATTTTCTTCCCTGTCCAAATACCTTGGTCTATTCCTATAACTACTGTGTCTCCCTTTATCTACAGCTACTCTGTCTTGTGGCCAAACTTATGCTCTTTTGTACTGATAATGTTCCTTGTCACGTTGGATCTTCCTACTTTTCCTATTGTATACACTAAATGCCTTGTTTTCTGCTATGTGAAACTGTTTGTCATAAAAATCCTTCCACTGTTCAAATGCATTATCTTTAATGATATCCTCATTTAACCTTTCAACTTCTCTAACTAAACTAGACAGTTTCTCATCATTAATTTTCATTAACAGTTTCATATAAGCGAAACCAAATCCATCAAACATGTTGTTAAATTCATTCATAACATCAACCTTATATTCAATACCCAAAGGAAGCTTGAAAAATCTAAGTCCTTTGGGAACAACTTTTATGGTAATACAGTTCGATAGGCATTGTCAATTTTAATATTCTTAATTTGAAATAATTTTTTGCCCAACATCAATATCATTTCTTTTATAGATTCATTTGTAATACTCAAATGCCTCCCATCACTAACTACATATGAATGTTCATCCACATTTACAAAATCATATTCGTCACATAAAAACTGGTCTATAACATCATTTTTCTGGTTATAGGCATATTTGAAATCCCCACTTTTATGCCCCAATGATTTTTTAGATTTTGAATCAATATATGGACTAGAAATAATTTTATTATAAGCAGCAGTACCTTTAGAATGCTCACTATGTACCTTCGTTGTTGCTGCATATGTTTTAACAGGCTGACGGCTTTTGGGACATGCCCCATTACACTCCGCTTCATCCCTCGTATGGAATAAGCTGAAATCAAAAGTAAATTCAGTACCTGGTGACAAATTAATGTTAGTATTGGTATTCTTGTTGTTATAATCCATAGAATCTTGTAGAGACTGAACGCCACCATGGTCCACACCCATCTGCCCATTTGGAATATCGATTTGAGTACTATTGTCATTTCCTGTTGGTGCATCAGAACGCTTTCCGGAAGAGCGTTTTGCTGAAGAAGTACGTTCAGCAACTACACCTATTTGCGGAACCTCCGCAATGCGACTGACTAGTTCAATAAGTCTGGTTACTTCTGTCTGTAAAGTAGTGACCTCTGCCCAAAGTATCTCGAAATCCTCCCTGTTCAATGAAGCTTGTGTCTCGTCTTTACTACCTGCCATACCAGTGCAACGACCCTGTACACAACTGCAACAATAGAACGACCAATGAGTCACGGAACAAAAACTGGAGCAGGAATGAAGGACTTGAGCACAGCTCGAACAGTACGAACAGTAAAACTCTTTTATTGAGTAAAACAATATGGATAACTTGACTGGTTAAGCGCTTTCATCTGTTTGTATACAGACTTCCTCAGAACCAGTATTTTAGAAATACCCATAGTTTAAATAGCAACTTTGCCAAATTATCAGTCACTTAAAGAAACATCCTCCTATATCACAATAAGTAACATAACTAAACAAATACTAAAATACATTGTAATAATACATTATAATGATACATTATGAAATTCATTACCACGTTCCTCTAGTGTAATACAAAAATCCTGTTTAAAATTCATTATATATATTACAAATATCCTATTAGGATGTCCATTAAAAATCATTTGACTAATTAATGATCATATACTCATATAATATTAAAACTCATTATTATAAAATGTGACATATTGTAAAATATCTTTCACGAAATACAATGGTGCATAATTAATATACTAGCTGATGACTAAAAAAGGTTTGATACTAATGCTTTCATTAATGCCCGGATGTCTAGTGGCATCTGTAAGTATTTGCCACTTACTTTCTTTCTTTACAGATGCCACTAGACATCCGGGCATTAATGAAATTTTCCATTATTGACCAGGTAGATAGTTATGTACAAGGAGGAAATTGGAAAATGTTGTTAGCATGGAAAAAAAGTAAGTGGCAAATACTTACAGATGCCACTAGACATCCGGGCATTAATGAAAGCATTAGTATCAAACCATTTTTAGCTCATTAGTCATCAGCTAGTATATTAATTATGCACCATTGTATTTCGTGAAAGATAATTTACAATATGTCACATTTTATAATAATGAGTTTTAATATTATATGAGTATATGATCATTAATTAGTCAAATGATTTTTAATGGACATTCTAATAGGATATTTGTAAGATATATAATGAATTTTAAACAGGATTTTTGTATTACACTAGAGGAATGTGGTAATGAATTTCATAATGTATCATTATAATGTATTATTACAATATATTTTAGTATTTGTTTAGTTATGTTACTTATTGTGATATAGGAGGATGTTTCTTTAAGTGACTGATAATTTTTGGCGCCAAAGTTGCTATTTAAACTATGGGTATTTCTAAAATACTGGTTCTGAGGAAGTCTGTATACAAACAGATGAAAGCGCTTAACCAGTCAAGTTGTCTATATTGTTTTATTCAATAAAAGAGTTTTACTGTTCGTACTGTTCGAGCTGTGCTCAAGTCCTTCATTCCTGCTCCAGTTTTTGTTCCGTGACTCATTGGATTACATTACACTCATTACTCATTCCTGCCTGTGCCTGCTTATTTTTCTGAGCTTTGTACTTCATGACTGACATAGGTTCATCGGATGATACTAGGCTATTGGCCCGGAGCCCTTATAAGCCTAGCCAAGAATTTCTCCCATGTTCCCAAAAAGTCAGCACCTGTTTCCCCTGTCCAGCAGGGACACAGGTGGGATCCCCTGGGTGCTTTTTCTGTTTTCCATCCTGTTTTCCAGGTTCCTCTTAAAGAGGGTTCGTGAGGTACTCTGCTTGACATGGAGATGGAGTTTATTCCACAGACAGGGGAGTCTTTGCGACACAAATCTATCCCACCAACAAGTTCTATTAATGTCACTGACCACATTGAGGCCTTGCATGCGGGTTGCACGAGTGGAGTTTGACTTACAGGTATGCAGCAACTCCATCAAGGCTGGGTCTGAGATGGCCTTGTATGCCAGACATAGGTCACCTCTGAGCAGTCGGTATGTGACTGAGTAGAGGGACAGGGCTTTTAGCCGATCTGTATAGGATAGGTCTTTGAGACTCCGAATTTTCCTGGTGAGGAACCTCTGTGGTCGCTCCAGGTGCTGCAGGTGCTTGGTAAGGTACATGCCGAAGGGGGCATTGTACTCGATAATGGGTGTGATAAGGGAGGAGTACAGGGATGTGATTACTTCCTTGTTCCTGGATGAAATACCCATACGTATGGGGTGGGCCATGTAGAAAGCTTCCATACAACGGAGGTAAAGTGGTGGTCAAAAGTCAGGTTGCTATCAACTTAACATAAAACTAAGGAGTTCTATTACACTGCAAGCCTGTATTTGGATACAATGATGTCAGTGCATCACACCTGTACTTACTGGTGTATTTATGTAACTGCTATACTGTAGCAGGTGTGGCAGCACTTTATGAGCGACATGACAGCAACCAGTATCTACGAATATACACACACACACACACACACACACACACACACGCATCTATATATTTATATATATATATATATATATATGCATATATATATATGCATATATATATATGCATATATATATATATATATATATATATTTATATATATATATATATATATATATATATATATATATATATATATATATATATATATATATATATATATATATATATATATATATATATATATATATATATATATATATATATATATTTATATATATATATATATATATATATATATATATATATATATATATATATATATATTTATATATATATATATATATATTTATATATATGCATATATATATATGTCAGGGGGGACATCCCACATGGCCACCTTGTGGGGGATGCTGGCTATGCACTGGAGCCGTGGATGATGACTCCCATCAGAAATGCACATACACCCATGCAAGAATGCCATAATGAGGCACACGCACAAACCAGAATCATCATAGAGTGTGTGTTCGGGATGCTGAAATCACGGTTCCGGTGCTTGGACACATCTGGTGGAGCCTTGCAGTACTCTCCAGGCACATGCCCACATCGTCATAGTATGTGCCATGCTACATAATATGATCCTGCGGAAACAGCTGCAGCAGGGACAAAATGGTGAAGGCCCACATAGCCCACCGCAATTGTCAAGGCCATCACAGGCACAGAAAGATTCAGACCACGAATACACTGTGCCATCCCAGTAGGCAGATGGTAGGCGTGCCTAATATGCCTATGCCTTGGCAAAGAGGGAACATATAGCACATACTCTGACAGTGTAGGCCCCTACGGACTGACACACCTCTCCACCTGCACATACAGTAAAATGGGTGGCACACAAACACAACCACCTGTAAATTGTAATGTATAGGTGGCCCACTGTGTGAATCCTACATAGGCAGCCCACAAACATTGTACACACAACAGCTGTTGGAACACGGAATGTCAACACCTGAATAGTACATGCGCCTATCAGCATATGGTGGTGCTGTGTGTATAGGTTCCCAGGTACATCGGTAGGTACACGGCAGATTGTCAGAGGCCATACATCAAACGGGGCAAACAGTGTCCGCTGTCACCACAACATCGAGTAACCAACTGTCGCTTAGTGGAGCAGAGGCAATCGTGGGAGCACATGTATGTAAGCACTGTTCTGCACACACTCAGCATGGAGTCCCTGCTGTGTTAATGAGGGGCTCCACATAATGTAATCATCGATGTTGTGTCAAGGCATGGGGTGTACCCATGACAGGTATTTGTCACCCCAGCATGCTCCACCTACAGTCGTTTGAAGGTGTAGCACAGTATCGTGTATGGCTCACTGTGATATACATACCCAATGCCGGAGCACATCCAGTAAACATCCCATGGACATACCATTAACTGAACTCATCAATATGTAAGCTAACTGAGTTACCCATGTAAGTGCAGTTTGGAGTAACAGCCGTAGTATACTCCACATACAAAATGACATAACACGTGTACAAATCCCAGATGCGTGCATGTTCCCGGTCCCATGTCCTGCAAGGGATGTAACGTAATCCCGAAGGCACGAGTAATGTATGTCAGATGCAGGTCATCAGATCATGTTTAGCACACGTTAGCGGGAATATGCGTTGTCCACTGCTGGTAAGCGACGTTTAAATATGACTATACGGATATGCGTGAAACAGGGATAAGCTTCTCCGAATATCGCGCAGATCACGGTCAGTGATGTCCAGAACAGGTGAAACCAGCATTATTCACCCCTGTACTAATAGCACCTGCTCTGAAGGGTAAAACGACCACTGCCAGGAGTAGAACACGCAATCATGTATATAATCACCTAACACTATTGCTAGCCAAGATGTACCTATGGTAGGGTTGCCACCTCTTCAAATGACCAATGTGGGACATACGTCAGATGTCTGCAGGCCGACACATACACCTGGCCAGTACAAAAATCAGAACTTCACTGTTTTGCCTAGATAAAAGCTTATTCTTGTAATGTTTACTTATTCTGTTTCTATAACATATAGGTGGTTCAGATACAGAATAACTGTTTTATGTGACTATTACATATACTATAGGAAATAAGTATGTCCTAAAATCTCAGGACATTTGCCATGTTTACACATATTTTGCAGGACACAACTGCCCAAAGAGGGACTGTCCCTTGCAAAGTGGGACAGCTGGTAACCCTAACCTACGGCAGGTGTGTAATGTGACAGGTACAGACACAAACGTGCGGAGTCCAGGAAACAGTATACACCAAGTACACAATGAAAGGTGTAGCTTGCCTGTCACTTTCCGTCAGATATATTTATATATATATATATATATATATATATATATATATATATATATATATAATACAGATAGAAAGGGCGATAGAGTGATATATGTTGATATATACGGATTCAACGATATCTGCAAATATATATAGATAGGTCAACGACATTCATAACACCTTGGAGGTACAAATAAATAGGATACCGCCAACTATGGAATGTGTAACATACCGACACGTGTAACCATGAGGCTGAAAGACCGAAAGAACACAGTACCGGCACAGTACAACCGTGAGTAATAGTATGACGATATGAAGGGACATTTAGTTACCGCTGCCGGTGTTGCGGTCCACGTAGGTACTGTGTTCAGCTGTGTTTGTGAGTGCCATAGTCTGTGTATGTGTGTGCTGAGGGTGCCATGTGCGTCTCCTTGTGACTGTAATGTGTGTGTGTGTCCGCATCGTGTGTCTGTTAGTGCCAACTCGGAGGTAGATCATTATGGTAGGTGTGGGTATAGCTAGCCGTAGGCATACGGTTACCACCTGTCCCACATTAGGAGGGATAGCCCCTCCCTGGGCAGGTGTGTCCTGACATAAAACATTACAAAGGGCAAATGTCCAAGATTGTAGGACATTATTATGTCCCATATATTATGTAATAGTTGCATTAAATAGTTATGCCTGTATGTAAGAAACGTAAATGTTACATGCAATATGATAAGTAGCCAGAGTCCCACAATAATAGGTATGTATTGGGGATAAAAGTATGTGCTATCCTGTGTACTGGCCGTGGCTATGTGTCGGCTTGTAAACACCGCTGTGTGTCCCGCAAGTGTCCAACAATGGCCATATGAAAAGGTGGCAACCCATGGCAAAGAGGTTCTGTTACCATTACAGCTGCAATGACTGCAAATATCTGGGACAGAAATACACAGGATAGCTGTCATTTAGACTTATCCCTTTACATATCGCTGCAATTCCGGAGGTATGGAAGTATCAACCTCACCTGCATACTATATAGAAACCAATTAACAACGGCCCAATGTAAAATCCCGTGACATAAGTCTACTAACTAATAGCTCTTTAATTAGGGACGGAGCCCACACACATATATATGGAATATGTAGAAATGCAAGCCCCACAACCCTGTATATGCTACGTACACCCACCGACATCCCCCACACTAGAAACTATAGCAATACAGACTGTAATTACAGCACAAACATCCAGTCAGTCAATTACATCTGCAGAACCGTCAACATACCTTGTGAGAGACACAGTTAAAGGCGCCATGCAAAATTGTAGCCGTTGTATAATGGAACAAATGGCGATGTTACAGGTTTTGTTTGCAATAGTCCGTTATCAGACGGTTGGGATGATAGATACACCCACATGTTGAACCACATACTCTAGCTGTCACACACAATCCACGGGGGACATGAATCCAAAGTATACTTGTCTCTACACATAGCAGTTGCAATTACACAAAACAGAACACAATACAGGCCGTCTCCCCGAAGGTAGGGCAAATGGGCAACGCCCAAGTGGAGAATTCAGTTATACCCCACTGTTGCCGTGTAATTGGCAAATGTAGTAATTAGTCACTCAGGAACACCAATTGCTGGCGGGAAACCCACATGTTACAGGTATCGACGTACATAAGGATGACTTGCCAGACATTCAAACCGTATGCTCATACCATATACCTGTTTAAGCAGTGTAAGAGAGATAGAGACGAAAGTCCGGAATGATAACAAGGTATGTAGAACACTCGGTATGTAAGTTTATGTATTGCATGTTTTGTATTAATTAATTAGTGTATGTATAGCCTGGTTTGCATTAATTAAAAGTGTCCGCAATGCATAAAGTGGGAAAAGGTATTTATGTAGTGATATCTTGCTGAGCATACTAACGCTTGTAGAAACTGTGCGTCCAGCAGTGGGCTACAAGGTACACATCACAGACACCACAAGGGATGCTACATGAGGGCTTTAAACAGAACAATTCCATACAACCCGCCATCAGTGGTAGGGTATGTCCAACAAGTACGTGCCATAGCAGGGGATAGTATATGTTGATATACTGTCACAGTAGGCATGTGTATGGGCATATAACGACAATGACATGTCTAAGGTGTCCCGTTGTGCAAGTATGCTTTGCATTATGGGATACTATGTAAAATATGTGTAATGTATAGTATTGTAGGTAGATATGTCAGATATTCTACACAGCATAACAGGCATATCATGCATACCAAAGGTATCGTTTATTGGCATGTACAATAACAGGATACATATGGCTTGTAGGCACAGGACATTGTAATAGCATGATAGCTAATCTAAATGGAAGGGCTACCAAGTAACCATGCACAAAGGACATGTAATAGCTTCACAGGTTCATAGTGGGGTACTATGCAGTCTGGCAAGTCTATGTGTAAGCACAGCTACAGTGTTCACACCAGTGGCACCTCTCTAGGGTAGTGACCTGTGAACAGCAGAGCCATGTGTTACCTGCACCTCTGCACAGTACAGCCACTGCAGTGATCCCTGGCGTACATGTGTCTCCCAACCACCAAGTGAGGTATCACATGAACAGTGCTACTGAGTGTCCCTGCGTGATGTACATAGGACTCATGTTCCAAAGCATGGTGAGTGTCCGATTTGGGAATGTAACCCTCAAGCACATCCCACTCATCGTTGCGTGTGTGCACATATCCATGAGCATGTTGCTCACAGTGGCTTTTGCTTATGTCGTGTATGTGGAGTATATCCATTAATATTGTTGTGGACATGGGCCCTGTCTGTTCAGCAGAGGTCACCCCTGAGTATGTAGTATGCAAATGTGTACAGACGTGGTGTCCATAGTTCAGCCGCATACTGTAACTGTCGGAGCTCAATAAACGTCATGGTGTGTTAATGTTGTGGTATGTAAAGCTGTAGCTGCTGTGTAAAGGTACACCCTAAATGGGGTGGTGTACCCTTGAATGTGTGTAGAAGTCTGGAGTTCAGAGGTACAATGGGTGCCTATGTACCAGCTACACACCCTGTACAGATAAGTGTGGCCACGTAGAAGGATATCCATGCCACAGTGGCAATATGGTAACCACAGGAGTAGGTGCAACATACGTGTGTACTACGAACACGTACAATGTGACATGTATGTAGGGGACTACCACCTATGTGATAGTCAGTGGGTGAATGGTGTAATGCAAAGGTGATGTTTATGCACCTTGTTTCATGCAGCTTGAGGCCATGATATTCATACTAGGTATCTGTCACAGTGACACCCATATGGATGGAGTCAGTATCAGCTGGTGGATCAGTCATGGCACTTTGTATGCAGGGGTTTGTAAAGCTAGGCAGGGAAAGTCCCTCTGTGCTAGCCTGTACCTCAGGGAAGCATATACTGAACACGAGGGGCCCTATGACTGAGGACTGTGGTACACCAAGTGTAACTGAAATGCAGTATGTACTATGGTATGCTACCCTCATTGTGTGTGTCTTGTCATGAGCCACGTTGCATAACATCCTGAGACATAGGGTATGATGTGCAGGTGGATGTGTATGTTGTCAATACCAGAATGGAGAACGGTGCTGAAAGGCAATGAGAGGACAATGTAGGATGTGTGGACCCCCGTACCAACATCAACTACCCTGGTAACTGTATGAAAGGAGTCCACCAGGTGTAGGGGTCATGCTCTAGCCCTAACAAGTCCAACCCGGGTGGCATCAAAGGACCGGAGCCCAACAATGTCTCTGTGAATAACATCCATGATGATGTGCCCCATAGCCATGCAGAACAGTCCAGTCAGGTGTGTAGGACTATAGTCCCACTCGTGCATTGTGGCGCCACCTGTGTGGAGTGTGATAACTGTTGCTGTGTGCCATTCAGGGGCCACAATGACTGATACAAGGCTATTACTGAATATGGTGGCCTAGTGGGGAGACATGTCGTTCAGAGGTTTGTGGACATCACAGCCTGGGACTTTGGAAGGTGACATGGGGCCAGTGTCCCAGGACATACAGAGTGCAGGTTAGTACTGCGTAGGTGTGACCGCAGGGACACCACAATGTTCCTGCATGGATTGTGCCCTGTAGTGAGTGAGAGGGTGTAATGTTAGCACTGAATCCATCCACCAGCATGTTGCCAACATCACCTGGGTCTGTAATGTTCCTGAGTGACTGTTGTATGTGAGAGCAGATGTGGGTATTGCCATTGACTGCTGACATACCACCATAATGCCTTGTGGTACACTCCGGAATGTGTCGCAGTAATGTAGCTAGTCTTGGAGTATGTGATGAGGGATCCCGTGGCCCTATTGAGGCTGACCAGTGAGCTACCCCACCCATGGGATTGTACACCACTGTGCAACAGCCTGCATCTGTTGTTGTAAATTATGTCCATGGAACTTGACCACCAGAGTGGCATCTGTTATCTGGTGTGTACCATCATGGCTCTGTGTGGAATAGCATGATCCATGTAGTCATGTACATGCTAATGAAGTGCACTGGGGTATGTTTCAGCGTTTGTATGTGCATTGTCCATCTGCACGGGTGTCATGACATTAACTACCGCTGTCATAAGACATCTGTAGTAGGTGTTGTAGTACTCATGTACTGTGTATGCCGTGAAGGGTGTGGTGCCAGGATGTGGCTAACAAGGGTGATTAGCATATGTTCGGAATCCACCAATGAGGGGATAACCCCAGGTATGGAACACCAGTCACATGTCGGAAGTGTTCACGTCAAGGATAATGTTGGTCTTGGAGGTGGTGTGTATGGGTTGATCCAGCCGAGTGGAGGTTATGACTCACGGATGTGTCGGTACATGAGTGGCTATTCCAGTTAAGTGTGGGGTAGTGTCAGTCACACATCAGTAGTAGCTGTCTGAGCCCTACTGTCCAGTACACCAACAAATGAGGTCTGGTAACCGTGGGGTATGTTGTTGAATCTGTAGCTTGTTGCAATGTGTATAGCGGTTCCGGACACAGTTAGTTGCATGTGGAGCACCTCTGATGCATTGTGCTAAGTAACTAGCCAGGATGTGTGTACAACATAGTGGGATATGGGAACACCTCAGCCGTGGGTGTGCCGGTCCAGGTATGTGCCTGAAAGGTGTGGTCTGTCTATAACCTGTCATTGCAGGTGTGCTCTGCAGAGCCTAGAGGCAGGTCCCAGTCACTGCAGAGATATTGAAGTGGTGCATTATAAGGTGTGCCTTGCCTGCATGCGTCACAGAGGAAGATACAAACATTGTGTCACATGTCTTGCTTGCCAGTTCCCATTCTGCCAGTGACTGTTATTGGAAACTGTGCAAGACAGGCAGTATAGAAGCAGCAAGAGCCTTACATGTGATCTGTACTCCCAGGGCTGACAGGTGCAGGTCATCTGTGCCAAAGCATTGTGTTTGACCAGGTCACTCAAAGCGGACATATACCAGATGCCTGTGGAATGACAGCAGAAGCATAGGTAACTATTGAAGTGACTCAGTCAGTCATTGTACAGTGGTATCGGGTCCAGATGAATGCATAATGCTCCCCAGGACTTGGCCCACACCTTCAGGGCTACAAGACTGGTGAGCTATTGCATGTCCCTGCACACGTAGTCTGTGAAGTGGCATCTCAGGGCAGTCGCACTAACATGGAGAATGACAGTCACATCGTACCTGGTGAGGTGTGGCATGGGTGCATAGGTTATGTTGCAGAACCAGTTACCCGACAGCAAGATGTAAGTGACTATCGCCTTGTGTAGCCTGCTGTGTGGAACTGCAGTGCGACCGCCTACAGAGTCACCTATGACTGTTGTGTATGTTATAACACCCTATTGACTGTATGTGATGGGCACACATGAGTCTGTGGGCTATAAGTTGGTGATGTTGTGTTCCGTGATGGGAGCTGCCTCTGGTGCCTACACAGAGTATGGAGAGGTACTGCACAAGTTGTCCTCGTATGTGTGGCCTGTGGTGGAGATCATGTGAGACTATGTGATGAGTGGGGTGTGTTGCGAATGTTACACATCCCCACATGACTGTCAGGTGCAGTCAGGGTTGGTGACAGCATTACCCCCAGCAGGGCTGCATAAGTGTATCCCCCACAGGCTGTAGCGTCATACGTTGGGAGGTGAGCATTGAATGTGTACATGAGACAATTGCTCTATTACCACATGTACGACATATCCATCATATAGACAGGCAATAGCACTGGTACGTGACAGTTGGATATGCCTGTATATACAACCATGTCTCACAGGATATGTGAGTTACGTGTGTACAACAGCTGTTGTACCGTAAG
This sequence comes from Protopterus annectens, assembly GCF_019279795.1. NCBI lineage: Eukaryota > Metazoa > Chordata > Ceratodontiformes > Protopteridae > Protopterus > Protopterus annectens. Next base: position 48,900,121 of record NC_056751.1, on the reverse strand, counting down.
CAAGCTGGAAATTTGAGGACAGCCAGTGTACCTGTGGGAAATGGTGTGGAATGGGTGCTATATTAATCAGTAGCTCATGACATGCTCACAAGTTCTGAACAAGTGCTTAGCATGAACATACAATACAGATAGGGTGTTGGATAATATCAACCCACAAGTGGTGACAACAGTCATAATGGGTGGCACCGCACTATAACCCTGCTGAGTATGGTCTGCATGTCCATGAACCATTATCAATGTAGATGTTAGCAGTACACATGTACAAGACAGTATGGATGTTTGATTACAAATACCTTTGTATGTAACAGGAGTGTTCCACCAGTGGCCTGTTGACAGACTCACAACTACAAAAGGTGTCAGAGTGCCATGTGCATATCACACCAGTGCCAGATACAGTAAAACAGGGTTAATGTGTTGTACTCCACCCTCATTGTAGCCCATACCACATAGACAAATGTTAGGCATCTGTGTATGTAAGGATGTGAATGGCCATGACCTATGAGCAATAGCTGTGTCAGTGTTGTGAACAACATACAGAATGGGCTGTGTGGGTAAGGTGTGTGACATATGTGCACATTCTGATGGATGATATCAGCATTGTCACCGCTAGGTGAGCATCCCTGTACCCATTAACTACCACCTAGGTTGTGATCAACATTATGGACACTGTGTAAGGGATGGTGCTGTGCAGTACACCTCCCTGACTTGGTGATGTCTCCAGGCCCCTTAGGTAGTCATACGAGGTACCCATGTCATGACAGGGTGCCATGCATGAGCACAGAGATCATTGGACAGGCATATACAGCACTGGGGTGACAAATATTGGATCACATATCACCTTTAAGGTGTAATGGCCATGTTTAGATGGGTGATACCAGCCTTCACAATCCTCACCTCCGCTATGCAGCATGCTGTCTATCTTGCATAAAGCCATTTGCTACACCATGATGATGGACATGCTACATGTCCATATCCTGATCTGAAAGACATACGTCATGGACAGCCACCGTCCTGATACTAGGATCGCCACATGCTGGGCAGATCCCTGTGCCATACATGTGACATACTCCCACCATACCATGCAACCCTGTCCGTCAAAGCTGCACATGTCATCCCAGTCATACATGGTGTGATGGCCACATGGTAGCTGTAGTATCAACTGTCTGGATCAGTAATGTGGCACTGATGCATCCCTGCGAATGACATCCGACTAGCCATTGTCCCATGTCTATCACATGTGCAACACAGGCGATCCATGGCAGGATGTTGAACAGCTGTACAGTGCTATGTAGATGTATATGGCAAAACACATGTATGTACAGGTTTCCATGCATATGTGTGCATTGTCACTGCTCAAGTCCATTAAGGCTGTGTCTGTGTTGATATGGGACATATACACAGCATCAAGGTCAACAGCATTACCGTGGACACATCCAGGCATGTGCAGATAGGTAAGGACACCAGTGCAGGCAAACAGACATGCCCACATCAAGACAGCATTCACATGGAGTATGAACACTGTAATGAGGTGACACACATATATGTTGATGATATCCAGTGCATAACGGGTGTTACATGTGTACAACACAAACATGTCAGTCGTGTCAGTGTCATGATGATTTGCAAAGATAACTTTGCAGATGTACTAGATGTCAATGAAATGTATGTGCAGCAGTATCTCTGTACATCTCTGAAACTGTGACCTGTCACCATCATTATGTCTTACAGATAATGCCTCTTACATGCCTTCCAGCGTACAGCCTCCAGGAGGATGATGTCCTCATCCCGTACCTCCATGAGAACTATGAGGTGTTGTTCAGCCGTGTGCCACAGCATGCCCAGCAGCGGGACAACCTGTGGCAGCATCTTCACAGGAGAGTGAATGATGTGGGTGGCCATAACCGCACCTACCAGCAGGTGCGCAGACACTGCACAGACCTGATACGACATGCAAAACAGCATGCCACTGCAATCGCCAGGGAGCAAGGTGGAACAGGTGGTGGGCCACCAACCCAGCCCCCACTCACACACACACACACTGCGGAGTTACTGGCCCATCTGGGAACACCCTCAGAACAGCATCCACAAACACTAGCTGCCATTGTGGAGGTGGGTGTCTCCCAACCAATGAGCCTGGAGTTTCCTGGTAAGTCAGTACTGCACATATGGCTACTATATCCCATTTATGTGCATGTGTCACTGTACATTATGTAATGTAACAACATATGCATGATATGTGGACACACATGCTGCATACTACAGTATGCTACCCTGTGTATGCACACATGTGCATACTGTATGCTATTGTGCAGGCAAATGTGTTGACATGCACAGTGCACCCTGTGGCTGTCATACAGTCATGGATAATGTTCATACTGCTGTGTCACCCCTATACAGGTACCTCTGGCGTGCCGCACACACGAGTCCATTGAAGGTGAGAGTGTCATCAGTATCAGGCATATAAAAGCATAGATCTATTCGCCATGTGGCCAGTTAACACTTTTACACTTGATGTTCGTTCCATTCATGATATACAGGTTGCGTCACCCATCATTCACACAGGCCACCCATGTGCAATATATACAAACGAAATGATACACTGACATGAAACCAGAGTATTTGTCATCAGTAAATGTGTGGTCAGCTGTGCATACAACAGTGGAGGTGTTCTACAATGGAGGCATATGTACTATGCATTGGAACAACACGTGTGGTACGCAAACAGTACCACACAGTGAGCTGTGATATGGGCAGCCCACAGGAGTCACCATTGTGTTATATGCCCCTGCAATGGGTGCACACATTGTGATGTGCCATCTGACATGTCCCAGACAAGTAGTGTATTGGCTGCAGTAATGTCACACTAGCCCATAACCCATACCCCACATGCAACTTGTTGTCTGCATAGCCCTGTGGATGGTGACATATCTGATATCTATGGGTGTATGTCATATGGGACAACACAAACATGTGTGATAGATGGCCATCACACACATTTGTCTAACACATGTGCACACATGGCCATGGAGGATGGCCAGAGATACGTAGCCACACAGTAGATGTGATGTGTATACACCCTGTTTCACATTGTCCACACATGGTCCAATTATAGCCTTAGTTGACTGATTATACAGTTGATGTGGTACACTGGACATCCTAAAAGCCTGTGCACAGCCAGTGGAGGTGTCACTGACGTCTACCATATAAGATGTGTTGAACATCACGCCTGTGTCATAGCATGACAGTAGTCACCTCTACAGCTTCCACAGACATTGACACCACATCAGGCCACAGATACTGTACATTTCCCTTGCTGCTGTAGGACATCACCGTTAGCTGTGTACCTCATGTGTGTGGTACAGCAATGTCATGTTGGACATGGTGAATTGACAAGTCCGCTATGTGTGGACATGGTTGCCAGGCAGCTAAGACTCTGTAGTTGTTGTGCAGGGATGTCATCTGTAGGTCCTCCAGTGACCTGTCACATGACACAGCATGGTTTGGTGTGTATACACCTCAGCATCGTGGGTCACAATCCACAGTTATGTCATGGGTATGCATGCAGTTATGGCTATGCAATGTGTACATATTATGCACTGTATAGCAGTATAGATGCCTCATGATGACATGCAATGGCACAGTGTCTGTACTTCATACTGTAGAGCAATGTAGATGGCTCACACTACCCTTCCATGCACATGCACATTTGCTAAACATGCATTCTATCTGTAGGGCATACAGACAACACAGCAATGTGATGGCCATTACGACGCTGTACATGTCAGGACACCATTATGTCAGACATGTATGCATGTTAATGCACACGTCAGCAGATTACATGTCAAGGTCACGTCAGCCATGTGTACTGTTATCCTGTTCTGGTCCACATGGTGTATCACGGGGATGCATGCATACTACCATGATTGTGTGAACTGCATGGCTACTGATGTGACACCTGCTTGCTGTATTGTGCACCCCAGGAGGTATGCTTATTAACACTATTAATGTCTGAGCTGCATGCCGTCTGCTGTATCACAGGCATGCTGCATGCCATCTGTCAAATCACATGCATGGTGTGTGTGTGTGTGTGTGTGTGTGTGTGTGTGTGTGTGTGTCTGTGTGTGTGTGTCTGTGTGTGTCTGTGTGTGTGTGTGTGTGTGTGTGTGTGTGTGTGTGTGTGTCTGTTGTAATTTAGTCTTTCTTTGCATTCACAGGTGATGTAGGTGCGTTGCCCTCCTGCGGTCCATCTGATGTTAGTGTCCCCACAGATACTAGCAGTGATGAACATATGCATGAGGTACAGGCAGGGTTGTCAGGGGCTGAATCTGTGCCAATGGTTGCCATCCCAGCTATGTCCGCCAAATCCCCAAACACAGTTTTGCTGCCAACACATACCGCATCACCAGTGGCCATAGAGGAAGGACAGTCAGCCTCTGTTAGTGTGGAACAGGAATGTGTGGTGGCTACAGAAGGTGTGTCTCCACAACATGGTGTCAGTGTAATGTCTGCAGATGTGCCACACAGGCATGTGGCCGGTGCTGCTCGTAGGAGGACTTCTGGCAAACATGCACCTGCAGGACAGAGCGCAGCAGCTGGTATCACCAGATGCATGTTCCAGACTGTAATGGCGGCACAGGCATGTGCTGAATGCAGAACAGAGAAGGGCAGAGGCTGCAGAGGGCTGCTATCCGTACCCTAATGACAACATCCAGGCATTGGCAAATGCTCAACAGCAGATTGCCGATGTTCTGGACAGGTGATTGGGTGACATGGTCGGAATCTTTGACCGTGGCATGGCAATCCGCGAGCGTGAGCTGTCTGCGCTGGAAAATCTGGTAGGAGTGAGGCATAGGCCACATGGACGTAGGCCAGCTACACCACCTAGTGCAGGTCGATTTGAGCGTGCCACCTCACATGCCCGCTCCCATAGTGCTGGTAGCAGTGCAGCTGGTGCTGCGCTGTCCACACCAGGACACAGCAGGCCACGTGGACGTGGCCCTGGATGTTCCCAGCGGGGACATGGTTCCAGTGGACATGTGTCATCGGACAGCAGCCAATCTGTACCTCCGCCTGGTAGTGCCCGTGCAACTCCTGGCAGGCACAGGTCACATGGCCGTGGCCTGACACAGTGAGCTGTACAACCTGGTCTGTACAATCTGGAGCTGTCAATAACACCCCTGTGTAAGCCTCACAAAAGGCAGAACTGTGTGCACACATACACGCACACAGCAAACACATCTGTAGGGCACCACATCACCCACATGCATACTGAACAGACATGTCCAATCATATCACCGGCCCTTACCCACACACATGATGTCACCCACTGGTGCAGCCTATGCCCCTGGCACACATTATCACCCTGTGCATATGATGAAGCCTGTGCTGCATCCCTGTCATTCATACCATTGGTGCAGGGACATGCTCAAATGGTCTGATGCACAGGGTGAACAGAATAGTGAGATGTGTATATTACATTAGTTGTGAACGAGTAGTGAGGGAAATGTATATTACGTTAGTTGTGTAAGAATGGTGAGAGATGTGCATATTACATTAGTTGTGTACTGTTGACATGCACTAGACATACCATGTAGTACAGGTGTAACATGCATTGTTATATGTGCACAGCCATGTAGTACAGGTGTAGCATGCATTGTTATATGTTCACAGTATGTGTCTCAGTAACAACAGTAACAGCATGTTGGTAATGATGCCCTGGTTCCCTCCTTATGGTCTACTTGCATGTGCCTACAGGTAGCAGTGTTTGCAGTCTCCCATGTGTAACTGTGGAGTACTCACAGGCACGTATGGCAATCTCAGCATGCTATACGTAGCCTCAACCGGACAGCTGGAAAGTCTAACATACCACAGATGTTCGCACATATACTGATCCAGCAGCCTGTGTGCAGTTTAATAGGCTACAGTGGCTAGAGACGTGACATCCATACCAGGTCACATCACAGGTATGTTGACATGGTGCAGGGGTTGTACACAGCGGTCTGGACAATGATAACGTTAGAGGCCACTTGATAGCATGAGGCCTCACTGTGTAGCTGTAATACCCTGTCACAATACAGGAACATACCCACACTCACGGGGTCAACAACACTATAATGCACACCCCATAGTGTTGAGGTGAGGACACTTGCCTATGTGGTCATCACCCTCACAGTACTGTGCACCTACACAATGCGACACAGAGTAGGGACATTTACAGGTAGCCAGTACGGCTGAGACCGATGGCATCAACAGGGTAGTAGACTGCATCACCATGAGGGGTTGGGATCCTGTGTGTTCTGTATGGTAGCATACACCTTCACTCCATGCACCAGATAGCCATACATACACACACACACACACACACACACACACACACACACACACACACACACACACACACACACACACTGTGGAGACCACAACTGTCATACAACTGTCATACACATACGAATAGCTGATGTGTGTGATACACACACCACACCTGCCTACGTCATGCTTTCCACACTGCAGTATGTACAGATGTCTACAACAGTGTACAGGGGTGTGTCACAATTGGGATGTATTCCCCACCATATGTGGAATATATTGTCACACATGCAAACACACATGGCAGTACTGTTAATAATACATCTGCTATATGATATGTCTGACAGACATGCAGCAGTATTGGACGCATTATGTGTACCAACACTATGTCCGGCAATTGTGCTGCTATATGCACACGGGAGGATGTAAGTGTTACAGGTGTCGAGTGATGTACAGTCGGTAACACCTGACCGCTGTGTAGGTTTTATGTCTTCACCGTCAGGTAACAGTAACATAGCATACTGTTTGCACAACATAGCGTACTGTTTGCACATGTAATGGTATGATGGCGTGTGACACACCTGTGAGCCGTACCCGGCAAACATCCATCTACACAGGTGGATCACCACTTTACGTACACACATCCATCCATACCTGATGTACATCCTACCATACTGTCAGTATGTCACCATATACAGGTGTCAATGATGGGGCTGCATTGCAACTGCATGTTGTAGTTAGGCACAGATGAGTTACTTACATCAGCTACTGCACATGCATGGCAGCTGCATGCACACTACAGTTTGTACATGTGTGTTGGTCCTACATGCCTGTCATGTAGCCATGTTTGTATGCATTGCAATCGGTGGACATGTGTGTTGACATACATAACACATGGACTGTTGTATAATATGATGGGTGTCAAGGGTAACTAGTATAGAGGGAATGTGTCCTCAGTCAACATTGCTACCTCATGTACTGTTGGCATTCAACAGCCATGGACCCACCTTCCATTTGCGTGAGTATGATTGCTGTAGCCACTTGTCTGCACAGAGGACAACAAAAGTTATGCTGTGTACATATGTGTTGTGTGTGTGGTCCATGCACATATCCACTGCAATTACATGTATGACATATCCAAACATGTGTGTTCGTTGGTATACAGCGACAGTCATCTGTCACAGCTGTGTAAGACCCAGGGCCCCTGTTATGTGTAGAGCCGACCTGGTTATGTACAGTGGTATCATTGCAATGCATAACACATGATGGAACCCTGTCGGTACATGTGTAGTCTGCGTAGTTGCTGTACACCTATGTACAGTCCGCTGGTCATGAGTCACACGGTGTTGTGTTGATGTATTGCTGGTCCAACGACATGGTGATGTCTGAGGGCTACATTGTAGACTGCAGTGTGTACCTCTGTGATCTGCACCTAAGACATCTGTGATGGCTCCTGAGTGTGTACTGGTCAATACATGTGAGTGGCCTTCATGTACATGGGGACAGTAATACCATACTGTGCCCTTCCGTGTTTAGTATCCGTATGCATGCAAGACGGCCCTTTGCAACTGCTAGTGTGTGAGCATGCCCAGTACGCCGTTGTGTAGTTGGCCACACAGTACATTCCAAACTGCGCCCTTACATGTTTAGAATCTGTGTGCATGCAAGACAGCCCTTTGCAACTGCTAAGTGTGTGAGCATGCCCAGTACGCCGTTGTGTAGATGGACACACAGTACATTCCAAACGGACGTGTGATACTAAGTGTATGGGCATGGCCATTGACATCCTGAATAGCGATGGCGGACATCCAGGCAACAGATGTCCATTTTCAACGTCACAATGGATGCCTACATTGAACACACTGGCTGACTGTCTTGCAGGGTGTACTGTGTGTGGTGCGTCCTGTATCTATGTAGTGTTGTTGTAGTGCCCCGTAGATATTTAGTTGCCCCGATCACACCACTGCTGTGTGTTTGTCTACGTCTACCTTGGGACAGTAATATGCTTTCAGACTGCTCACTTTCTATACATTCCCTATCGGCGTCCTTGCCTTTGCGGAAGATGTCACCCACCTAGAAGTATGCCTCTGGGAGAGGTGTGTTCAGTAATCTCAGTAGTGCGTTCTGTAAATGCGTAATGCTGTAGTGTGATAAGGTAGTTAGGTGTATGTTCAACTCCCAGCCCTGCCAAGTGTGTGTGTGTGTGTGTGTGTGTGTGTGTGTGTGTGTGTGTGTGTTTGTGTGTGTGTGTGTGTTTCCAGCTGCCTGGGGACACAGTAATGCTTTTAGATGCCTCACACCACATACATTCCCTATCGGCGTCTTTGCATTTGCGGAAGATGTCACCCACCTAGAAGTATGCCTCTGGGAGTGCTGTGCTCAGTAATCTTGGTAGCGTGTTCTGTAAATGCGTAATGCTGTAGTGTGATAAGGTAGTTAGGTGTATGTTCGACTCCCAGCCCTGCCAAGTGTGTGCCTGTGTGTGTGTTTCCAGCTGCCTGGGGACACGGCAATGCTTTTAGACGCCTCACACCACATACATTCCCTATCGGTGTCTTTGCCTTTGCGGATGATGTCACCCACCTAGAAGTATGCCTCTGGGAGTGCTGTGTTCAGTAATCCCAGTAGCACATTCTGTAAATGCGTATTGCTGTAATGTGATAAGATAGTTAGGTGTATGTTCGACTCCCAGCCCTGCCATGTGTGTGTGTGTGTGTGTGTGTGTTTCCAGCTGCCTGGGGACACAGTAATGCTTTTAGATGCCTCACACCACATACATTCCCTTTCGGCGTCTTTGCCTTTGCAGATGATGTCACCCACCTAGAATTATGCCTCTGGGAGTGCTGTGTTCAGTAATCTCTGTAGCGCGTTCTGTAAATGCATATTGCTGTAGTGTGATAAGGTAGGTAGGTGTATGTTCGACTCCCAACCCTGCCAAGTGTGTGCCTGTGTGTGTGTGTGTGTGTGTGTGTGTGTGTGTGTGTGTGTGTGTGTGTGTGTGTGTTTCCAGCTGACTGGGGACACGGTAATGCTTTTAGACGCCTCACACCACATACATTCCCTATTGGCGTCTTTGCCTTTGCGGATGATGTCACCCACCTAGAAGTATGCCTCTGGGAGCGCTGTGTTCAGTAATCTCGGTAGCGCATTGTGTAAATGCGTAATGCTGTAGTGTGATAAGGTAGTTAGGTCTGTGTTCTGATCCCAACCCTGCCAAGTGTGTGTGTATATCTATTTATATATATGTAATGTAGATAGATATTGATATGTATGTGGATATTAGCACTATTGAATGTGCTGCATTATCTGTACGCGAACACCTTTGATGTATGTAAATCTGCTATGGCTCTGTGATAGTGCACATACTGTGTGCTGTAGTGATCCTGGGTTATAGTTGTGTAGTGACCGGTTATTTTGTTGCTGGGTATTACAAGGGACATTGACAACAATGATAGTACAGCACCTTTAAACGGTCGTGTGCACATCTCTGCAACAGTCAGCAGTAGTTATTACTTTGGAGGATGAGTATGGCTCCTATAACTATGTATTAACTAAGTATACCAAAGAATACAGGGTTATATGGCGAAAAATATCCAGTATACAGCTGAAATCTAAAATAAATTCTTCCAAACGCAACTGTAGGTATAACTCAATAAAAAGTAGATACTGTATGACAGATCTGACAGAATTTATTACACAAACGTTAGTGCTTTCACCCAAACGGCTTCATCAGACGTACTAGTTCTGTACATTTATTTAGGACAGGGTTACCTTCATACCTCTCAACTGTACACATTTTGGGTAAATGTCCTGAACTTAGACTTATAATGTTGTTCCTTTTTTTATAATATTGTGCCTTTCTGGTAAATTAGTGGCAGGTCATTAAGGACTGTGAGGTTAGATAATAATGACAGACATTAGTAGTTTATAACTAATAACCCTCAAAACATTCATACTAATGAATTATCCATTATTCTATCAACGTTCTAACTTTGTCAGAGGAATATTTAAAATAGTCCCTATTTGTACTTATTTAAATATGCCTTTGTCCAGATGTCTTATTCTGAAAGGTTGAGAGGTATGGTTGCCATCTTATTCGTACGCATGTACGTCCATGATAATCGCTTACATGACACTGATATTAGTCCCTACATCTTCCCCCAATGGTTTACACAATATCCAGTAGATGGGTTCTTCATTTTTGGAAGGTATAGGCGTGTGCTATACCCACATAGGAATATTAATCACTCCCATGGGGCGGACCTAATAAATCTGTGCCAACTAACACCTGTGAACCTAGGCCCAATATTGCATACCCATGATTCCCATACCTGACACCCCTCCACAGTAGTCATAAGACATATTTAATGTGAGCGATAATAAAGTATGAGGACACTTCTAAGCACTATCCACTCTCAGCGTATCGGGACATATGTCATACATTCTGTCAACCCATGTGTTATTAACCTTGCACAAGCTATTGTTGCATGTACAGCTATATTGTAGTTGCGGCTGTGACTTCTTTGCATCAATCATTACAGGACGGTGCTTGTAGAGGGTTAATGTTTGGGGTCCTGCAAAGGACACCTATATCCATGTTTAAAGAGTAGAACTTGCAGATTTGGCACACTAGTACTTTCCGGGCAGTGGTTTGGAAAGCAGCAGTGTATTTACCTTTCCTGCATGTCTGTATGTCTATCCATAATAGCTATGATGTAACCTATTTATGTACATGTGTTATATCTACAAGGACAAATGTTTATATGTTTGTTATGTATATATCGATCAATATAATTGTGTGTGTGTGTGTGTGTGTGTGTGTGTGTGTGTGTGTGTGTATATATATATTTATTTTTTTTATTTTTTATTTATTTATTTATTTATCATTTGTTGACCGGGAAAGTCCGACTAGGTTCCACAGAGTCTGTTTTCAGCGGAGGCCCGGGGATAAATGCTCCAGATGCATGTCTTTGGAATGTGGGACACACATATATATATATATATATATATATATATATATATATATATGTCTGTACATTCTTTATTTCATATATTTATTTAGTTTAAGTCTGTGGATATATATCTATACACAAATATATATATCCATATATAGATATATAAATAAACGTGTAGAAAACAGCATTCATTTGCTATGCTTTGAGCGGATTACACATGCGCAGGCACACTTGCATATCCTTATTGTGGGTTACATATGTTTACTAAGTCTTTGTGCTTACGTGGGCTTTCTTAATTGTGATGGTACCAGTACAATATCTGTAATCCAGTTAACGGACATATGTGAAACACACGTTCACCTTTACATATTTAAATGTCTTTACAGCACACACACATTCATTAACTCATATGTGCTGTAGTCGTAGTTGACCCGGAACTGCATTCACGTTGGCCGGATGCTGTAACCACTATACTATTGGTGTTCTGATTAATTTATATGCATACCCATAGTACATAGCTACATTAACATACACCTCATCGCTTCACTTACAACACAGGCATCCATTCTCCTGCTGGGAAAAACGCGGTACTACATATTACACATTCCCTATTCCCTACTGCTCTGGACCCAAGCTGCATATTTAATCACTCCAAGGATATGCAGAACTCCAAGGCTTATAGTCCTGGCACATACAAGTCTTTGATTGTCAGGGTGTTCATGTGGTGATCTGGGTTTAGGCTTGTCCGCCTGGTGAACGGAACTGCCCTGACCGAGTTCAAATGTCAGACAAGCACATGGACAGAATTTGTCCATTTTATAGAGGTTTACCTGTGTTTACAGACACAGGTCTTTCGGCACCTGTCAGCAGCTTTTTATGTTGGCAATACATAATATGGGTGGGGGTGGTTACAATACATAATCCACGGTGAGGGGTGTTCCCATTCACATTTGACTATTTCCTGTATGCATTCATACGAGGATTATTATTTTGGACATGAATTAACTACAGGTATGCAGTAGTACAGTAAACAAATGTGAAGGTTGTTACTGTAAATATGTACAGACCTCTGTAATACACTGTTGTTTTCTGGCAAATCAGTAGCTAGTCATTAAAGACTGAAGTCAGAACATGACAGACAGTTGAGTTTCAGACTTCATACTCTTCAGGAAATTAATGCCAATGTACAAACTGTTATTCTATCAACTTTCTAAGTTTCTAAGAGCAATCTTTACAAATTGTCCATACTTTTGGGCCTTTGTCCCACTTTTATTCATGGCTTTGTCCAGATATCTTGCTCTCAGAGGTTGACAGGTATACTTTTATTCATGGCTTTGTCCAGATATCTTGCTCTCAGAGGTTGACAGGTATGGTTGGTCACACCTACACACATTAAGTGTCCCTCACACAGTAGATCAGGGTTATCCTGTTTACGTCAGTGCCTTCATCACCCTTATACCATTTGCCACTATGCGAATGTGTGCAATATATTTCCGCTTATTCGTGTCGGGACAGGTGCGTCACAGGCAAGTGTTTGATCCTGGGTAGTAGGTTATGCATGACCACTTAGGGCTGGACAGTGTCGTGCACCTCTAATGCACATTCCAACTTCTGTCCAGATATCTACAGGACTGGACTTCATGTTTTCCGTTCTAATGTTTACACAGGTTACATATCCCATGAGGGATATCCAACAATTGTACCGTTCCACAAGAGGAATACCGAACATCGTTTTGGAGTTACGAAAATTTGCTGAGGTCGTGTGCAATCCTGCCACCGCCTAGGGTGACACTATCTACTAAATATGCATAGTGGTCACTATGTGTAGCTGTGGCTGCACCAAACCAGTAGGCCAAGTACGGCTGGATTTGGTGGACGTTCAGATACGGGAGCGGGTTGTGTGATGTGGAGGGGATGCTGGGTAGTCCATTATGCATCCAGGTGTGTTGCATTTGTTATGGCCAGTTCCATCCAGGTGTGTTGCATTTGTTATAGCCAGTCCCATCAGGACCAATCTGTGGGTATGTGCCGGTGACATATCTATACATTTGTATCGCACATTTCAATATTCATCTGTTTGTGGGATTGTGTTCTACAGTATGGCCTGTCTGCTTGTATTTCAGCTGTTTATACATGTGTTTGTGTTTCTTTCAGCTTCACCTGCTGCTCCCTCATACACCTCTGGTTCACCTATTCTGCATACTACACAGTATCGCCTTGGAGGATTGTACCATTACCCATCCACCCCACACACACAGATTCCTCACACCCCATACATCACTGCTTTGGTTGTTGGCCCATGACATGGCCAGAGTAACACATTGAATACCCTACATGTGTCTGGTAACTGTATGGTTGTGTGGACTACCCTGCCATGTTTGCTTTCCACATGCTATACCTCTCGCACATAGGTACATGCCCATACTTCACTTTCATTACATGTTTGGTATACCCGGGTACTACCCGTTCGACTGTGAGACATCCTGACAAGTTCGGCTTGCACCGCTGACTTCCGGATTTTGGCGGCCTGTTGTACTCATTGGTAGGATGCCACCTTTTCCTTTGTCCAGGATGGGATATATTCCGTACACATATCCGACTGTAGTGGACAACGCCTCCCCACAGTCGATGGTAGGGTTGCCACCTTTTCAATTGGCCAAAGTGGGACATTTTTGGTACACACATCACATTTTACAGGCCGACACATACCCACGGTCAGTACACAGGCTAGAACTTAGACTTCTTTCCTATATAAAAGCCTATTCTTGTAGCAGTTTAGTTGCTTATTCTGTTTCTTATAAGATTTATGTACTTTAGATACAGAAAACCTGTTTAATGCAACTATTACATAACGTATAGGGAATAATTTTGTCCTATAATCTCAGGACATTTGCCATTGTTGCAGGTTTTTGTCAGGACACAACTGCCCAAAGAGGGACTGTCGCTTGCAAAGTGGGACAGGTGGTAATCCTAGTTGACGGTACGGATAATACTGTTCCTTTCAGCCTACATGTGTCCTTATTGTTGTGGCTGTTTGTATGCTCCTTCTGTTTCGTTTATATGCTTATTCTATTTCCTATCACATTTGGTATGTGAAATATGGACATACCTTTTGTATGTGACTATTACATGCCTTGTGGGATATAATTTGGACATACGGTCGCTAGATATCTACATTTCTCATGTATTTTGTTATGGACACATCTACCCAGCTGTGTACCCTCCCTCACCATTGGGCTGGACGTACCTACTGGCGACTCGCTAACATATGATGCGTTTCACTTCCACTTGGTATGGCTATCTACACTGCATTGGACTACGGCTACATGGTCTTCCATGTCATTTGTTCACGGGATAGGGACCCATTATTCCCTACCGTGCATTTGTGTTTGCTTCATCACTTTGTGTTCGCAGGTACTTTCTTGCATGCTTTGCATACGTTTCAGTATCCAGGGACACTGACGTGGTTACTATCTTGCAACTTGTTATATGCAAGCATTTTAGGTTGCACATCGACAGCTGCCATTTCCACGCCTCCGTGCGGCACTTCGGCATGCCCTATGCACTCGCACTCCTTTCCTGTGCATGTGGCTGTGTCGGCAGTGCGCCTTCATTACTATGCATTTGGCACTACTGCGCCATCTTCACGCCGCACAGTTGGCGCAAGCCTAACGCCGGCCTTGTGCCGAGCTTCATGAATCCCGGGGACTGTTTTTATTTATTTATTTATTTATTTCACATTTGTTAACCAGGTTAATCCAACTGAGTTTGCAAACATACCCATTTTCAGTGGAGACCCAAGGGGAAAAGCCCCAACAAACGTAAGTAAAGATAAACTGACAATATACAAATATTAAATAACAATCACAATACAAAATAATTATAAAAAGAAAAGGTTATTGGCTATTTCCATTGCATTGATAGTAAGCAACCCATTTTCAGTGGAGACCCAAGGGGAAAGAGGTTCAGCAAACATAAGCAAAGATAAACACGCAGGACAAAAACTATTAGAAATAACAATGCAAATACAAAATTAATTTTAAAGATAAAAACAAAAGAAAAAATGATGAACATTAAATGGTTGTACTGATAGCAGTGGTCTAAAATTTAGTACATATGAGAGTAAAAACAAAAAGTTAATCTTTGTTCAAAAGAAGGACAATGTACAGACATTGATAGGAAATGGGGTGAAAAAAGAAATTGTGTGGAGAATGGGAGGGGGGAGAGAAATGAGGGGGCTGTAGTAGGGCTATAGTAGCAGAGCTGAGGGTTTAGGAGGTTAGTTTAAGCAGAAGTTACTAACAGAGAAAGAAAGTTAGGAGATGCAGCAAGTTATACAGTAGGTCAGACTAAGACCTTATATATATTTTATATTTATGATATATATTTTGTGTATGTGTGTGTGTATATCTAGCTATGTATATATATATATATATATATATATATATATATATATATATGGACACACACACACACACACATATATGTAGATAGTCTTTTTCTCGCGCACACACACACACACACACACACACACACACACACACACACACACATATATATGCAAATATAATATGGAATGATGACATTTTTAATTGAAATGCACAAGCACAGAATCAAAAATGATTAAAGCTGACATTTTGAAAAACAAAGTCTACGGCAACAAAAAAAAAGCACAAAAAAGAAACCACATAGTTTCCTTTCTTGATAATACAGTGAAATTCTACCACAACATTCAGACTAAATCTGTCAGAATAGTGTCACAGAAAAGGTTTTCCGAATATACGGTGTTTCGTTAGGGTTAGGTGCTGGGGCAGGATTAGGGTTAGAGTTAGTCCAGCATTAATAAGGTGGGCATAGAGCGAAGGATGACTGCCATCAACAGCTGCAGCTCCACAGGCTGTGGATTCATCGGGTGATAAGGCTAAGAAGAAAAAAGATCCTTAAACTGCTTCTAATGGCTGTCTACATGATGACTCCCCCCCCCACCCCCCCTGTCGACCCTTGCTTTGGTGCTGGGGAACAAAGAGGCAGATTGGCCAGGAGAGGGCTAATGATCAACAAGTTGCTGGAGCAAAAAGTGATAAACATAAATTCTGTCCTGTCAGTATGGGTTTTGCTTTCCTCACCTTGACACCTGTCACTTGTGTGCATACAGAGTCTTAAACCCCAGGATTGCATGTCTTGCAGATCCAACAGTCTCCAAATAAACAGAATACCGACTGGTGGTAAGTGGTTATCAAATCAGCCGCTGCTCTTCTTTACTCGCTGCTTTCCAAAATCAAAAGGGCTGCACTCATAGGTTCATAGGTAGGTACTATGCTATTGGCCCTAGGGCCTATATAAGCCTAGCCAAATAGTACCCTGGCTTTCGCCACCCAAGAAAATTATTTTCCTGTGCCCCTGTCACAGAAGTGATCCCCGGGGTGAATTTCCTATCTCCCATCCAATCATCAAGATTTTTCTTGAAGAGTGCTAATGAGGAGCTTTGTTTGATATAGATAAGTAGTTTGTTCCAGAGTATGGGAAGTCTCTGGGACAGGAATCTATCCCTCCAGCATTTGTTTATTGTGGGGACAAGGTTTAGGTCCCTAGAGCATGTAGCTCGGAGGGATTGGGGTTTCTTTAAGTGGAGCATGTCCAACAGCAGACACTCATGGCTCTCTGCATGTATGGGAAGCTTGCTTGAGACACACTTGCACAAGTTATTGAACTCATGTTTAGTGAATCTGCTTGTTCCAACCTTAGTTTAATAGACTCAGACAGGACGTGCACAGGGTGAGTTACTTCATTTTAGAATGGCTGAACCTTATGATGCATCACTAATTATGGCAGCCTTTTTAGCAGAATAAGGATGTTTTTTTGCAGCAGTATATTCAATAACATCTTCTATGTTTCTAAAACACCGCATATTATTATTTCAATATTCAGAATATACTGTGTGGTCTGATTTGTTTCTCTTTTTGAGTGTCTTGTGGTACAAAATGTTCTGAGCGCAGTTATAATTTCAGGGAACACATATTTTAGGAATTGTTTTAAATTATGGGGATTTTATTTCAGCATTGGATGACATACTTTAGCATATATTTTCTTCAGCCTCTGTAATAGTTTAAGCACTTTTCTTTGTTACAGATCAGCCGAATCAGTTCCTCATAAAATACAAAATATTGCTATTCATCTCAAATCCTGTCATTGCCAAGTGCCCACCTTTAACCTCAATGCTGAGATGTCATGTGTAATATTCTACTCAAGAGCCTCTTGAAGCCATGAAACCAAGTAATCAAGCTGTCAAAGCTGTTTTTCTTTTTCTGGAATTTGCATCTACCAATGTCAGCACTGCATGCACAGTACAATGCTGGCTGTTCAGACCGTGTATACTTGAAGGGTTGAATCTACAGAGCATGCTCTGTGATTCATACTGCAGTCTGATACATTTCATTCTAAATGGGTGTGCTGCTATGCGTAACTCTGCTCTAGGCCACAGCTGCACTTTGCAGGAATTTTGTATGAAATTAAATTTATACATAACCAATATGGATGCAGGACACAATATAAAATATATCAGTGCCCTTTTAAATCATACAGTGTAGTTTATCATCCATATTTATTTATATACGTTTAATGACAGCATGAGTTAAAAGTACAAATATACATTTTAACCCGTGTATTGGTATGTGTGTGTGTGGAGTCTGCATGTCCTCCCTGTGTTCGTGTGGGTTTCCTCTGGGTGTTCTCTTTTCCTCCCACCTTCCAAAGACATGTAGTAGGTGGAATGGACACTCTAAATTGGCCATAGGTGTGAGTGTGTGCATGCGAGTGTGTGGTGCACCCTCTGAGGAGGTTTGGGCATCGGGCTAGCAGCCTGATCCCGTAAAACCCGCACCTGCTACTTAAATGAGTGCTGAAGGGTGCTTGTTTGCCCAGTGTGCTAAATGCACGGGAGTGAATCCAGGAAAAAAAAAAAAAATATATATATATATATATATATATATATATATATATATATATATATATAATTTAGCATGTAATCACCATGAAGCACATGGACACTGTGATTGGGAAAGAAGGCACCATGGAATAGCACTGAGATATTCAGTTTTAAAAGCTGTAATGCTTTTTTTTTATTTTTGGCAGTGCAGAGATTATTACAGGTGTTAAAGCTGTTGCAAATTAGATGCACTTTGATACTTTGATCCTGGCCACTGTCCATGAGGCAGTGCTAAGTGTGTTATAGTTTACAAAGCTGAAGCACTCTGCTCCTACAAATTCCTTTTTTGTCTGTCTTTTAGTACATTGGAGCAGTTAAATCTCCTATGTACTGCAAAGAAATCTGTGTTAGCACTGTGTGTTAAAGCTTTCAAAAAATGTAAAGCACTTGGCGTTCCTGCACTTTCTGTCTCTCTCCTTCTGTTACTAGTAGTACTTAAAGCTGACAAAGATCCTTGTGCCACAGGAAATTATGATCCGATTCCACTGACCACAGCAATGTTACCATGTATTCTAGAAATGGATGGTAGGATATACACATCAGTTAGTAATACTGCAGCAGTGATCAGTTGGACATCTACTTTCTGGAAACAGCAGGTATTGCTAATGTAGTAAAATACTAGATTACAGTTATTGAATATACCTTTAAACTTAGTATGTGGTTATATGTCAGCAGGACTTCATGACTATGATGTATTGGGCAGTTCATGTAATTTGTAAAAGCTAACCAGAGCAGTCCTTTACAAAGTGTCCTTGTGTTGCCTACTGCTCAGTTAATGCTAATTTTCTGCTTGACAGGAAAATGGTATAGTGTTCTTTTTTCAAAGTGTAAAGAAGAAAACGTGAGATGGAGATTTACATTGGCTCATTTGTGAAGAATCAAATAGTTAACACCATCAGCAGACACCTGATTTGCGTGCAGAGAAAAAAAAATGAGCATTTGTTTCTGTCAAACAGCATTTCTTTGGACAAACGTGATGGCATTACTTACTGTTACAGGTGCATCTACATATGGATTTCTGTGAACATGTTTCTTACACAGAAGCTTAGGCATAAATCCTGGGTGTAGACTGAAAACGGTAGACATTCTGAGTCTAAATCACTGGTAAACACATTAGGATTTCATTTTAATCATTGTAGCAGTGGGCGAGGCCTAACAAGATGGAGATGCAGAAGATTGCTAAACTAAGAGAGGGTGCTGTGAGGCCTACTATGAGTTGGAGCTGACACTGGATGCATCATTTAGGAATACATGTTTTGGATAACATTCATCATTTAGCTTACCAGAGAAAACTATTTTCTTAACTGAACATAACATTTCCAAAACCACATTCAGAGACATGCAACAGTTAAGGAAGCATGAGGCATAAGTCAGTGCTATACCAAAAGGTGAAATATAGTTAAAGCCTGCAAACGTTTAAAAACATATGGAATTTATGCAACAATAAAAATATTGTCTGTAAGTCTATAAATGCAAAGAAACTAAATGTCACAGTCATGTGAAAGCTTAACATGTAAAATGAATATGTATTGGTGAAGTACAGTTTCAAGACAAGAACAGAAGTAATCATAGCAAAAACACAAAATGCTTATTGAAAGACAACGAAACATATGAAAGCAGCACTGAGTTACACAAGTTTCCAATAAGTTCTCAAAAAGAAAGGAATCTTTTGTGTTTACATTTACTATAAATGATGAGTGAAAATATAAACAGACATCTGCATCAGTGTTATATGTGAACTAATATTTTATGCACTGTTTCTAATGTATTGAGGTGAGAGTTATATTTGCATTGGTAAAACAACAGCTACAATATGTTGTAGAAACGGAAATGTTTGCCTTTAGTTATGGAAAAGTTGAACAGTCAGCTTCGAGTGTGAGGAACTGGCTGCAGAAGTTAGTGTTAAACTGGAAACGAATTAAGTATGCAAGCCATAGTGTGATGTAAGAGTTAGATCAGTGCATGTTTTGCACTATATGCATGAAGAAGTATTTGTTGAGGAACGTGGAATACTGTGTTGTGTTAAAAGCCGCTGTTTTGCACCAGTGTTTTGCAAAGGTGGGCTGCCATCATTTGCAGTCAAAGAAAGAATGGATAATGAGCTTGATTAGATTGAAGGTGACCATATCATTAGTTGGGGGTGCTACAGAATCCTGAAAGCCCCAAATCCTGAAGACCAAAATCCTGAAAACTCAAAATACTGAAATCCCAAAATCCTGAAAACACACAGCATACCAACACTCACTATATTCCAGCACAAGTACATACAGAAACATATTACCCTTCAACTATATGCAGGAGGGCAAGCCCCCTGCCCCCCACACCTACTTTAAATATATCAACCGGATTGCACTTCACTACACTGTGCAATCTTGGAGTTGATATATTTAGCACAGGCTGCTGATCTCGGGACAGTAATATTGTTTATGTTTTATTTGTTTTAGTATGTAATTGTGCTGGAATATAGTGAGTGTTGATATCCTGTGTGTTTTCAGGATTTTGAGTTTTCAGTGTTTTGAACTTTCAGGATTTTGGTCTCAGGATTTTGGTCTTCAGGATTTTGGGCTTTCAGGATTCTGTAGCTGTAGCATTAGTTAAGTGAAAATTATTAGTTGAGCTGCTCCAACTGTTCTTTCTGTAAAAAGAAACTGTGGTATATGCTTTCATTATATTTGGGGCATGTTCTGGACAGGAAAGAGACAAGTCCTTCTGCAGAGAAAGTAAGGCCATTCAAGAGGCAACCTCTCCCTGCATTTCTTGGCTTGGATGTTTAGGCATGAACTTTCTATTATAGTTAAACTCCACTGTACATATTATTAAAAATGCATAATGTTAACAGAAAAAAAAACTTGAAACAACATGCTTTCAGAAAATGTAAGGAAATGCTGCCTTGCAGTAAGGTGTTTCCACACTGTGATAATCATTTACCAGTTTTTCTTGCTTGCAGTACCTCTGGAATAGATGTAATGATCCAACTTGTCATGCCTTCAGCTGGTAAAATGCAGTTGCATATTCATCTGTAATTCTCCTACTGAGAGAAATATTCTTACTCAACGGAAGAACAGTTGCTTTAAATTTTAGAATAAGGAAATTCCATTAGTACCTCTGGACTAGAAAACTGAAATTGGCAACTAACCATAAACTATTATTAACAATGTTCAGTAGGCATATGGCAGCCATAAGAATCCACATGTATGATGCTTAACCAAATTAAATTTTTGAAATGAACAATTCGCAGATACATAGTGCTGAGAACAACTTTCAGTGAATCCCAAATTAAGTTTCTTTTGCAGGAGTCAAACCCCCTACACTCCACTATGTGGGGTGAGACCCATTACCCCCTAACTTATTTATACTTGTATTTGTTATACATGATTATTTCTTCTTTTCCTGTTAGGGGTCACTACAGCAGAACAATGGTCTTCGGAACAATTAGCAATGAAGTTTTAAGGTGTCAAGTCGCCATCCTGCTGCCCAGCCTTCCATAGAAGACACACACACACACACACACACACACACACACACACACACACACACACACACACACAGCCAGTTTAGAGTGTCCAATCCACCTGCAGCATGTCTTTGGAATGTGGGTGGAAACCGGAGCACCCAGAGGAAACACGTATGACCTCAGGGAGGACATGCAGACTCCACACAGAAGGCACCCCAGCAAAGAATTGAACCAGAGAACCTCTTGCTGTGAGGCGGCAACACTAACCGCTACACCACTGCGGCTGCACTTAGTTATATATAATTATTTAAATAAGCAAATTTGTTGCATGGTCTAAAGAATTACAAGTTTATTTTAAATATACCATTATGTAATGCCACAGCACCATGTATGTAGCAAATTGTACTTCAGCATTGTTTATCAATACTCTATCATGGTATTTACTTTGCTAGTTAATATTCATACCACAATGGTCCAGGTCTTTGCTGAAAAGGGTCTGCTGTTCAGTCAACACAATTAGTTATCAAAAAAATGAAAATGGAAAAAAATGAAATCATAGCTTCATAATTACACTACAGTCGGGAAAAGGGCAAAGTCAGTAATTGCTGAACGCAGTTTTCAGTGATATGTACTTGTAGAACTGTCCATAGGAGAAATAATCTTTGAATACTGTTTTGGTTCACCAAACATCTATAGATGACTAATAATATGGAAAGTCTGTAATTATCACATAGAGTACAGAATTTTCAAACGTCAACGCATTGCTGATAGCTTTGTAGATTTCAGTTCCTTGAAATTTTACTACAGAATGAATTAAAGAGAGTTTGTGAGTGCCTTAACTGAGAATCACTTTCAGGACATTCCTGTTGAAGCAGATATGATAGCACAAATAGCTAGAACACATTGATAACTTTATAGGGTAACAGTTTATGATGCAGGGTACACTAGCATCAGCCAATGTTGAAGAGTTTGGCAAAAGGCCACAGGTTAAGTTTAATTTGTCTACTAGTTCCTTGTAAGCTGACAAATGCTGTATTGGAATAATTCCATGCCGATCGCTCTGGCATTGTTAAATAAAAGTAATAGCTAGTAGTAGTCTGGTGGCCAAAGAAGAGCTTGAGAATGTGTGTAAAGCATGTGTGCTGCTCCCAAATGGAACATAAGATGCCTTGACAAGCACCATAAAACCCATAGGAATTTACAAGTAGATATGGAGAATAAATGTCATTGATAAACAGAACCATTTAATAATAAAGTGTTTGTGATGGTGGTAAATGTATATTCAGAACTGATAACTATATTTTGTATGCCTGAAATGATGTCACACGTTACCATTAGTCATCTGAATAAACTTTTTTCTTCTTATGGTTTTGGCAGTGGGATCCGGTTTACGTCAGAAGAACTTTGTTGTTTTGTTAAGCACTGCATTTATGCACTAGGGCACCGAGTATCAAAAGATCTAGCTGAAAGATTCATAAAAACCTTCAAGACAGGAATGAATAAGCTGTCTATTGCCATCTTGGACACAAGAAAAAATTTCTTATAGAACATCTACAAACTGTACTACAGTACAGACACCTGCAGAGCTGTTCCTGATGAGAAATAAACCAGACTGGATTTGGTGAAGTCAAGTATCTCTGTAACAGACATGCAAGGGACAGATCATTTAACAAAGATTTGTTCATCGGTTCATAGTTTCATAGGAGGCTCACGTCCACTGAGGCCTTTTTAAGCTGAGCCATGCATCCCAAATCTCTGACAACTTCTGGTACCCTTCATAGTGTAAGCAGGGTCCTGAGAGATTAAACTTTTTTATGCTGTCTGTGTCCATTAGGGACATAGGTGTCAAACCAATGGTGAATTTCTGGTTCCCCATCCAGTTGTCCAAATTGCACTTGAATTGGTTAGGGAGGAACTCTGCTTCACATGAATGGGAGGCCTGTTCCAGAGACGGGGGAACATTGGTATATATATATATATATATATATATATATATATATATATATATATATACATATATATACTAGTATCTCCAGATGGTCAGTTTTATATCACAGGCAAGGTTTGTCTTTAGAATTTGTAATTCTGGTGCTGTTTGTTTAGTAGATATGAAGGAGGTCTATGAAGGACATCCATCAGAGTTGGGTGGGAAGATGACATGTATGCCAGACTGTTGTGGGGGGATCTTCAACTTTGCTTTTTCTCGCATCCTTTCAGCACATCCTAACTGACTAGGACTAACCTGTAATAACT
The DNA here is from genome assembly GCF_019279795.1 of Protopterus annectens. Classification (NCBI taxonomy): domain Eukaryota; kingdom Metazoa; phylum Chordata; order Ceratodontiformes; family Protopteridae; genus Protopterus; species Protopterus annectens. The sequence continues at coordinate 48,876,168 of NC_056751.1, read as the reverse complement.
AAATTAAGCTGGGTACTGCCAGGCACTAGAAGCCATGTGGTTATAGATGCTCTGTTGTACATTTTAGAGCTTTTTCCTAACCTTTGGGTTCAGTAAACAGTCATGTGTATGGAAATGAAATTCAGTCCTACTTTTTTATTTCAAGGAAGAAATAAGTTGCATCCAAGTTTTCCTGCTCAAAGCTGACCAAATATCACATCTCTAAACTGAGAAGGAAAATGCTTGCGAGGGTACATATATCCTATCTATGAATAGCATCTGCCCCCCTACCCCCACCTTAAAATAGGTAGTCAGTTACAGTGCACTCCCTCTGGTGTTAAATTGGGGGTTAACTAAGGCTGAAATGCCCCCAGTCATATTCAAGCTGCTGCTGTCGTATTTATTTATATACAGCACGCTTCTTCATTCCCTACTGCCAAAGGACAGCCACCTTCTCTGTACACTTCTGATGTCACACTGGGACAAAAATGAAAAAACAAAAACCAAACAGGACATAATATATTTGTTGTTAGACATATATAAACAGCATGCTTATTTACTTTCCTCCAAAAGATAGCCACCTGTGTGTGTAGAGATATATATATATATATATATATATATATATATATATATATATATATATATATATATATAGATATATATAGATATAGATATATATATATATATATATATATTTATATATATATATATATATATATCTATATATATATATATATATTATATATATATATATATATATATATATATATATATATATATATATATATATATTATATATAGATATATATATATATATATATATATATATATATGTATGTATACATAGGCATATATATATACATATATATAAATATATATATATATATGTATGTATACACACACACACACACATATATATATATATATATATATATATATATATATATATAAATATGAGATGGAGAAAAAAATGATTATAATAATATTTCCAACTTGTTACTTCTATAGACAGTAAAGTGCTCCTATGTACAGTGACCCTACTTGCACCCCTCTGAGATTTGTGAGAAAAGTTAAAGAAATAATGACCATACTGTTCTCAGCCTAACACAAGATACTGTATGGTGACCTCTGAGGTTCAGAAGGAATGTTAAATAAATAATGACATTGTCCCTGCTCCCCCCATAAGTACAGAGACCTACTGAGTGCACCTATGATCAAGGATGGTTTTAGACTGGGTGAGTTTCAGGGTAGAAGTGATTACTAAGTCCATGCCAAAACCTTCTTATATAGCCTTGATGTGTGGGATACATCAGCCTTCAGACGTTCTGAAGGTCTGGGTATTCTGCGATGCATTTATCCTGTATTTTTTTTTTTTTGAGAATGACTGTTAAATTGTGCAGGTGACAATGGGGTCAGTTACTTTCATCTAGACAACCCCGAGCAAGCATTTAAAACCATTTATATGTAGAATTCAGATGTCTGATTGTAATAAAAGAGGATTGCAATCTAATACATTTCACCTTTGTTTGAAGCAAGCAGTTGCACACATTAAAATATTGCACATTATTTAACATAATCACATTAGTCCTGTGAAAACAAAATAATAAGCAAACAGCAGCTGGCAGTCATTTTCCTCCACAGAAGACAGCCAGAGCAATTGTCCCTACTGTGTCTGAGCATATTAAGTGTTCAATCAAGTAGTCCATCTTACTTCTTATAAATGCACGTTAGTCATACTAAGACAAATTGTGGTTATCAAAACTGAGCAAATGACAAGAGGGTCAGTTACTTTCATCCAGCCAACCCCAAACTCCACCCAGCAGTTACAGCCACAATGTCTGATGGCTATGTAGTATTATTTCACCTCTACACACACTTCTTAACTCTCCATATTTTTGCAGGATATCCAGATTTTTGCTTAATATTTTTGGTCTGTTCCTCATAAAATCTGTAGTTATCTCAAAAATCATAGAGGACTGAAGTCACTAAATAACGACTTCACATCATTCAGAAAATGCATGGTAACACAAATCATGTTGTTATAGCAACTTTCTAAGTTTATAACAGCAATATTTAAAATCTGTCCCTATTTTGAGGCCTTTGTCCCCCCCCCCATTATTTTTGGCTTTATCCAGGTTTCTTGTTAAGAGGTTGACAAGTGTGCCCTCACAGTACATACAAAGAATTTGCTACACATTAAAGTATTCCATTCCAAGTTTATCCACACAAATTGCAAAGCTGTAATAATATTGCCAACATATCTGGCTGATCACTGTCAGCATAATTGTAAAAACAGTGAGGAGTATAACTGTAAAAACAGTGACAACACGTATTTCACTGCATTCCTCTCATATCACCATTCTCCCAAAATACACAATCTGAAATATTGCCCAAAACATCTGGTTGATCACTATCAAAAGTTTTGTAAAATTAGTAATAACACTTCTCCCACTAACTACACTGTTACCCTCTTCTGTCCAGAGCTCTGCCGAATGTTCCTGCTTTTGTTGTTGTAGAAATAAAATAAGGGATAAAAAGCCTTTAGGCATATTTTGTGCCTACATTTAAATGTTGCATGGTCTGTACTCCTGTGACCTCTCAACATTTAAGGTTAACATAACATAACTTGACTTGACTTGAATGTCAAGTGAACTGCAGTACCACCCCCATTAGATCGCTTGCAGTGCCGCAAGTGCATTTTTGTTCTGCAGGACTGCTTTATTTATTTATTTATTTTCTTAGAGTAAAGAAATAAATTAATGGGGAAAGCGCACACCTACAACAAGCACGGCACCCTAGGCGATCTCCTAATTCGTTTATGCGTAATGTCAGCCCTGCTCCCTACTTCATGACCTAGGCATGTTTAAAGAATTCCCTTTGCTGCCTGCAAAGAAAAGGTCATTTACAATTAATAACACTAAATATCATCCTGGATGTTACTTTTGTTGCATTTGATAAAATGGAAAATTTACAGTTGATAACACTACACCATTGTACTGGATGTTACCTTTGCTGCATTCCATAAGAATAATTGAGGTTATTCAAAAGGTGCAAGTAATAGGTGTATAGTTTTAATAGTTTTAATAGTTTTCCTATAATATTGTAATAGGAAACTTAGTACTTATTAACTGCACAGCTTCATTTCTTTGAAAAGTTGGTCTGCTTAGATAATTCAGATATTCTTAGCATTTTGATTTTATAGGTGAGCAATTTAAATTGCATGTCATTTTCAGAATTATTTTTCTTTTATTATGGATATCTGCAATAAATTATATTTTAAACCTATTCAGGCCAGAGATTGTTATATTGGCATGAGTGACATGATGCCAGAAATATGAATGACAAACATATTAAATGTGCCCAGCATATGATTTGGATATTCATCAGAAAACATTTAATATATTCTTAACGAGAGAATATAATACATCACTTGGCATTGATGTGATTAGGAGAGTAGGTTGTCTTGAGACAACAAAGATACCAAACTATCATCCTGCAGATGTCCTGATAGGGAAGGATTTGGATGAGGCAGTACCATGTGCTTATGCAGTTACACTCAGGCTAGGAGACAAGCATGTGGGTCTAGTAGCTTGGGGGAGACCCAGATAGACTGCATACTTGCAGCCAGGGCTGGTGAGGTGGTTACTTCAGGGAGGGAGCTACTCTGTAGCAGTGAGACTGAAGATGAGTCACAGCTGCCTGTGGGTACTGATGTTCCCTTAGACAGAGTGACTGCAAAGGTAGAGGTGAGTAGTAATACCCAGGCTGACAGTGAGGCACCACTGTAAGAGGATGCCAGACTTCCTATGGAAGGGGAGCTGAGAAGGGTTACAAGGAGAGAGTTGAGACAGGCTCAGCTCTCAGACCCTACATTGCAAGGGCTGAGGCAGGTAGCTAGTGAAGCACCTGATTCTCAAGGGAAGGGGGAATCTGTATACTGACGCAAAGGGTTACTGTATAGAAAGTGGACCCCTGAGGAAGGGCTAGAAGGTGAGGGAATACAGCAGTTGTTAGTGCCTCGAGACTACCGTCTGGCACTTCTAGCCATAGCCCATGATATTCCCTTTGCAGGTCATATGGGCAGAAAACATACCAAGAGACTTATTATGCAGAACTTCTATTGGTCTGGAATTTCAAGAGATGTAATAGGGTACTGCAGGAGACAAGGTTAGAGCTCCTTTGATGCCTTTGCCTGTGATTGAGGAGCCATTTCAGAGGGTAGCTGTGGATATTGCGGGGCCTCTGAGTACCCCAATTTCCACAGGGAAAACTTATATCCTAGTGGTAGTGGATTATGCTACACGATACCCTGAGGCAGTGTCTCTGTCCTCCATTGAGACAGAAAAGGTGGCAAATGCTTTGTTAGAGATTTTCAGCAGGGTAGGTTTCCCAAAAGAAATACTGACTGACAGAGGTGCCAATTTCATGTCAGACCTGCTGCCTTGTCTGTGGAAGTCCTGTGGGGTGAAGCACCTGAAGACCACCCCCTACCATCCCCAGACTAATGGTTTTGTTGAGAGGTTAAACATCTACAATCAAGTCCATGCTATGAGTATTTGCAGACCGGTTTAAGAGGGAGTGGGACAAATATTTGCCCCATCTGTTTGCTTACAGAGAGGTTCCCCAGCAATCCACAGGTTTTTCACCCTTTGAGTTGCTGTATGGGCATAGGGCGAGGGAACCTCTAGATTTAATTTGTGATGAGTGGGAAGGTGAGTGTGAACCTTACAAGGAGTCTGTTGTGGCATATGTCCTAAACCTCAGGACAAGGCTCAAAGAACTCATGGGCTTGGCCCAGGAGAACCTGGCGGAAGCCCAACAACACAAAAAGGTGTGGTATGACAGAAATGCTCGAGTTAGAGAGTATGCTGTGAGGCAGCAGGTAATGGTTCTTATTCCTGTCAGGCACAACAAGCTGCAAGCAGCTTGGGAGGGACCCTATAAGGAGGTAAGAAAGGTAAGTGATGTTAACTACATGGTGGAACTCCTAGGCAGAAGGCAGGGGCACAAATTGTACCATGTTAACATGATGAAACCTTACCATGATAGGGAGGCCCTTGTGCTGAGCATTTGCAGTGGATTGCAGGAGGAGTCTGAGGGAGATCTGGTGACTGATCTCCTCAGTGAGGCTTGGACTGATACCTCAGTGGAAGGGGTAGCAATGTCCCAGCAGCTATCTCCTACCCAAGTTTGAGAAATCCGAGCAGTGTTACAGGAGATTGGAGACATGTTCACTGGGAAACCAGGGTGCACCAACCTGGTGCAGCACCAGGTGGATACAGGACCCCAAAGGCCTATTAAGCAGGCCCCTTATAGGGTGCCTGAGAGAGTCAAACAGACTCTGAGGGAGGAGATATATAGGAGATGTTGGAATTGGGGTGATTCAAGAGTCCAACAGTCCCTGGGCCTCCCCTGTGGTGCTGGTGCCAAAGAAGGATGGCAGCACCAGGTTTTGTGTGGACTACAGGAAATTAAATAGTCACACAGAGTCAGATGTTTACCCTATGCCTAGGACAGATGAAGCCCTAGAGCAGCTGGGTAATGCTAAGTATCTTACAACCATTGATCTTACCAAGGGTTACTGGCAGGTGCCCTTAACTCCCAGTGCTAGAGAGAGGTCAGCCTTTGTGACTCCTTTTGGCTTGTATGAGTTCACAAAGATGCCCTTTGGGATGAAAAATGCCCCAGCAACTTTCCAGAGGATGGTAGATCATATCCTAGCTGGAACAGGAGGGTTTGCCCTTACTTACCTAGATGATATTGCCATTTACAGCCATTCCTGGCAAGTGCAACTTCAACATGTCAGGGAGGTGCTGGGCAGACTACAGAGGTCAGGGTTGACCATTAAGCCGAGCAAATGTCACGTGGGTATGGCTGCGGTCTCCTACCTGGGACATAGAGTGGGGAGTGGTAACATCAGGCCAGAACCTGCCAAAGTAGAAGCCATTCAGTCATGGCCTGCAGCTGTTACCAAAAAGCAGCTGAGGGAATTCTTAGGGATAGCAGGGAACTACAAAAAGTTTGTCCCCAATTATAGTACTATAGCTCCTCCCCTCACAGACCTAACAAGGAAGAACAGGTCAGATAAGGTAGTGTGGACCACAGCATGTGAGCAGGCATTCCAGAAGCTTGAAGAAGCTTTGGGAGGACCTCCTGTGTTAGCCAGTCCACATTACAGCAAATAATTTGTTGTGCAGGTGGATACTTCAAACCATGGGGTGGGGCTGTACTTAGCCAGATTTGTTCAGAGGGAGAAGAGCACCCAGTGGTTTATCTCAGTCGTAGGCTGCAACCCAGGGAGGAATGCTATGCAGCTGTAGAAAAGGAATGTCTAGCCATAGTGTGGGCACTGCAGAAACTTCAGCCTCATCTGTATGGATGAAAATTCACTGTAGTGACAAATCACAACCCCCAACATGGTTGCACAGAGCCAGCCAGCAAAATGCCAAGTTGCTAAGATGAAGCCTAGGGTTGCAAGCATATGATATGTCAGTGCAGCACCACAGTGGGATTAGCAATGCCAAAGCAGATGGGCTCTCAAGACAGGGAATGGGGTAAGGTATACTCAGATAGACCTAACCCTCTCAAGCAACATTTCTTAAGGGTCACTTGAAAAACTAGCTTGAGTTCCCCAGGGGGGGAGATGTGTGAAGATAGGTGAGGGCTACCAGCCTAGCCAGATAGAATTTTGTAGATAATTCTGTCATTTGTAAATATTAATGTAAGCCATAGGCTTGTTCTCTTAAGTGTGAAAAGACTGCATTGGATATTGAACTGCAAAAATGTAACAATAGTGCACTCTGCTGTAAGAAAGCTAAGCTAAGCATTTTATGACTGTCTTTGATGTCAAAATTTGGGCCCGATATGTTTGGGTGAAGGAATTCTGCCTGTTGTTTGGAGACCAGAGTTAATGGCTAGATTTTGCATGTATAAATGTCCTTTATTGCTCTGGTTTCTGACCAAGTGTAAAGAATGTAAATGTAGTTTCTGTTAGCCTGAGAACACCAGAGAAGTATGAAGAATAATGTCGTGAAGCAGCTCTATATTATCAATTTAAAGAGAAAAAATCCGAGAGCTCTGGGGATTTGTCTTGAGAACATCCAACATCACCAGCATTGCTTTGCTCTATGTGTAAGTTATTTAGAACTATGTTTTCTCTTAGAAATAGCTAGAAATTAGGAAGATTAGACTAAGTGATTTCTGTGTTGATGTCAGAACTTTTCTATGTTTTTTTTAAGTATTTCTCTGTGATCTCTGAACTGTTGAGTAGCACTGTGTAGTAAGAAGTATTGTGTTTTTATCATTTATTATTAAATATTTTTAAACCTTTCAAATGTGTGTGTTTTATGTAGAGTTAATTTAAGCTCTAGAGTACATTGCATGTATATAGTGATACTGTACCAAGTCACTATAATAAGCAACAAAAGAGCAGAGTCAAACCACCATGACTGTTCAGGATAAACACAACAGTGCTTCGATAAAAAATGCAAAAAATCTTTATTGAAGAGATCAAAATAAGCCTTGGCTGTTCAGTCACACTTACCGTTTGGATAATAATATTTCACAGTAATAATTGGACACCCTTTCAGAAGGGCCTTTGAGTAGCTGATATTAGTGGGTGGTGGCAGCTGTTGCTACCTTTTAGACTGGGCAGAAAAGGGGCACAGCTTGAGAACCTGGGCCAGCCTTCCCCAGGAGTGTCTGTGTGGTTGTATATAACTCATATCTCAAAGTGTGTGTGTGTCAGCTACTTGGGCAGGGACATGAAGCACTGATTGGACAGAGAGGGTGCTGGAGGTTTTAGCTTGCCCACTAGGCTGAGATCTGGACCCTATAGCTGTGCTAGTGGGGAGTCGTATTGGGGACCTGGAGAAAAAGTGAGCAACCAGCCCCAGACTAATTGTGATCTCTGTGAGCTCTTAAGGGAAATTGTACTTTACTGTGTGTGCATTTATTATCCTTTCCCTATATGGGCGCCCCTCACTGGTGTTAGTGGTGAGGATTGAGGCTCCTTGATTGTTGGGCCAGTGCACGGGCATCACACTCCGCATTTTGATTATATTTTAATTGCATGTCATTTTCAGAATTATTTTTCTTTTGTTATGGATATCTACAATAAATTAGATTTTAAACTTATTCACACCAGAGATTATTATATTGCATGAGTGACGTGATGCCAGAAATATGAATTACAAACATATTAAATGTGCCAAGCATTATATGATTTGTGTATTCATCAGAAAACATTTAACATATTCTTAACGAGAGAATATAATAGAGCAGTTCTGTTCTTAGGACTACCATAGAAGAATAGAACTGCATTCATATTGGATTGAGTTATTATTATTATTTCTTTTTCACTAATATCTTTTTTGCTTTTTGAAGATCAGCGTTGTAGAATGGATAGTAGCAATAGAACACTACTTTAGAATTTGTCTAGATTTTGCTTGATGTGATAAAAGACAACATTGCCTTAAATAGCATCTACAGAATGTCATGAAAAGAGATTTTCAGGCAAAAGCAGTTGTCCTGTCTTTCTTCTGCCATAAATATTGAGTTTACTCAATTTTTAGATCTTTTCTGTGCTTTTTAGTGTCAGTGTTTTATGCTGAAAGCAGTCTAGCTAAAACCCCAAAGGATAGCTTTTCTTCTGCTCTGTCAAGTAAATCTGCCAAAGGCAGAAGAATAACCCACTGAATTTAAAACAAGGAGGTTGCCTTTGTGGACAATACCTGCTAGAAAGTAATTATTCAGCCCTGCTTTGCAGTCAGGACAGAAATCAAAGGGGCTAAGCTCAGGAAACACGTTACATTTTAGTAAACTGGATAGGAAAACAAATAATAAGTAATGTGACTGTATCCTTAACTATAACTGATTAGAAATCTGGAGATTTGTTGCTTATGGGGGATGCATTGAGGGCACAGAATAACACAATGCAATAATTTATTCTTTATTTTCATATGCCACTGCAATTTATTTATGATTCATTTACTTTGTAACACCACCAAAAACTGATAAACCCATTTGTTAAGTCATACATATTCCCTTTCCTTAGCAGTACAATGCGGAGGTATTTGCCCAAAACACTGTACACTTGTTTTTGTTTATTGGGAACCCCTTAATTCATTCAGAGGTCTATTAAAGGTGCTTATTTTATAAGTCAGGACAAGTGATAACATTGTTGTTTGTGTTCACAGTCAGTCACCCCCCCCAAAAAAAAACAGTAGTATAAAGTATTCTGTACACATGCTACTATCTTCACAAGATAATCTTGTTCCATTGCTGTGTTTAAGACATCTGTTCAGTGCAATGTTGTCCCTTGTATCTGGCAACATGTCAGTTTATCTGCTGTCACTTTTGTGAGATGAGCTGTCATTTCACTGTGTGCTTAAAGATTAATGTAATGTTTAATGCTGTTGGGGAGTGTACATTGTCTAACACCGTGCAGTATCTCTACTTTCAGCTGAAGGGCTGCACACTACATGTGTCCATGTGATCCCTTCTTACAATACATATGTGTGCATGTTGGTAAAGAGATCATGCCTTTCTTAAAGGTTCCTGCAGCAATGCCAATATATATCTCTTAATGGTTTCTGCATTTAATACATCATTTTTATATGCACTTTTTGCAGTACCTTCCTGATCTGCTTAGGACATTCAGGTAAGGGTAAACAAAGCCTTTAAAAGTGGTACATTATTTCCTTTGACTGTTACTAACTACTTTCATGAGCCACGTTATGTTTTGTTGACTAAATTATTAACACTCAAGTAATGATTTCATGACAGCAGTTGTCCATTATCCTAGTTTGCTACCAGATTTTTAGATAAGCAATCGGTCCACTGAAACATATGTCTGCCTTCCTTGCATAATAATCTGTTACACACTATGCAAATATTAAAATGTAACCTGATGTCTCATCTGTGTCTCATTTAGTTACATCTGGATAAGGTTACAACATTTCAGAAGCAACTGGTTGTAACCTTATCCAGATGAAAAGCAATCAATAAATTTGTAGGAGACAAGCCCTACGTCACTTCTTCCTCATTTGCAGCATTCCCCCACCCCTATTTCCTGAAGTTATATGTGTTAGCTTAATGACAGCACAAACATGAAGAAAGAAGAACTCTCCCAAAAGAGAGAAGTCATTGTGACTCCCCTGCACTGGCCTAGTAATGAAGGAGCCTCAATCTTCACCACTGGCAACAGCTTGGGGATGTACACACTGGGAGGATGACAAGTACACACACAGTAATGTGCAATTTCCCTTAAGAGCACACAGAGATCACAGTCAGTCTGGGTCTGGTTTCTCCCTCTTTCTCCAGATCCCCAGTAAGACTTCCCACTGGCACAGCTATAGGGTTAAGATGCCAGCTGTGTGGCCAAGCTAAGACCTCCAGCACCCTCTCTGTCCAACCAGAGCTTCGTGTCCATGCCCAAGTAGCTGCCACACACACACTTTGAGATTTGATTGATATACAAACACACACACACACACACACACACACACACACACACACACACACACACACACACACACACACACACACACACACACACACCTGGGAAAGCCTGACACAGGTTTACTAGCTATGCCCCCTTTTGCCCAGACTATAAGGTAGTTCCAGCTGCCACCAGCCACCCTCATCAGCCACTGCAAGGCCCTTATAAAAGGTGTCCAGTCCTATTGTGTAATGTTACTATTAATCCAAATGATAATTTTGACTAAGCACCAGGCTATTAGGAGTGGCCTGTACAGTGTCATCAAATGCATATGCAAGTACTACAAGAGCTTAAGTATGTCTCACAAATATCAGCCACAAAGATGGGTTTAAATATATTTAATAATAAATAATAAAATAAAAGGACAATACTCAGTCAATCAACACAGTAACTTCAGAGTTCAAAATCACAGGAAATATTTTAAAACAACATTGCATGGGAGTCTCAAATAAATACACATCTAACCTAATCTTTACTATATTCCTAACTATATCTAAAATAAATTACTGTACCCTAGTTATTTACTATTAGCAAGGCAAGTGCAGATGGTGATGATGAGTAGATGTTCTTGCTAGGTCCAAGACAAAATACAAAATGCACAGTCTCTCTCTCTCTCTCTCTCTCTCTCTCTCTCTCTCTCAGAGAGTTCCCAAATTAATATAAAATATTACTGCTGGGCCAGCTTGGATGACATCACTCTTTGTCACCTGACTTCAGTTTCCAGGTTAAACAGAAACTTAACAGAATTTCATATCTCTGTGTTAAAAATATATATCTCTCAGATGTTTGCCAAATCTTGGAAGTTGTAAAACAATAAAACACTTTACATTTTAAACCTAGTAATTACTTTTCTTTCAAGACAATAGAAAAACTTCTAGCTCACTGAAACTGAGAGATAACATCGCCTGTTCATGGCCCAGCTATAAAGTAACTTAACCTCAACTATTCTTAAGTTTTGCAAGTTAATCTTCTATTTTCCAGCAGGGTATGCTGTAGTTACATTCTTGAAGCTCAGTTCATAACATACAGTTCTGTATAAATCACATCAGTATTCACAATGAAATAGAGTTATTTACAAAATTCCAGATATATGGGCTGGCAGTGTGACCCCCGAAAACTCAAGCTATTTTTCAGGTGACCCTTGAGAACGTTGATTGAGAAGGTTGAGCCTATCTGGGAATACCTCACCCCACTCCCCGTCTTGACAGCCCATCTGCATTGGCATTGCTAACCCCACAGCTTTGCTGCACTGTCATATATGCTTGCAACCCTAGGCTCCACCTTAGTAACTTGGCATTTTGCTGGCTAGCTCAATTTAGCCTTGTTAAGGGATTGTAGTCTGTAACTACTGTGAATTTTCTTCCATACAGATAAGGCTGATGTTTCTGCAGTGCCTACACTATGGCTAGGCATTCCTTTTCTACAGCTGCATAGCATTCTCCTTGGGTTGGAGCTTATGACTGAGATATACCACTGGGTCCTCTTCTCCTTCTGAGGAAACCTGGCTAAGTACAGCCCCCACCCCATGGTTTGAAGCATCCACTTGCACAACAAATTGTTTTCTGTAATCTAGATTGGCTAACACAGGTGGTCCTCCCAAAGCTCCTTTAATCTTCTGGAATGCCTGCCCACATGCTGGGGTCCACGCTACCTTATCTGGCTTGTTTTTCCTTGTCACGTCTGTGACGGGAGTAGCTGTGGTACTATAACTAGGGGCAAACTTTCTATAGTACCCCGCTGTCCCTAAGAATGCCCTCACTTGCTTTTTGGTAACAGGGCAGGCCACACCTGAATGGCTTCCACTTTGGCAGGTTCTGGTTTGATCTTACCATGCCCCACTCTATGTCCCAGGTAAGAAACTTCTGCCATACCCACCTGACATTTGCTGGGGTTAATGGTCAACCCTGCCCTCTGCAGTCTGCCCAACACCTCCCTGACATGCGGAAGCTGATTTTGCCAGGAATGGCTGTAGATAGCTATATCATCTAGGTAAGCAAAGGCAGAATCTCCTGCTCCTGCTAGGATATGATCTACCAGCCTCTGGAAAGTTGCTGGGTAGTTTTTCATCCCAAAGGGCATCTTCATGAACTCATACAAGCCAAAAGGAGTCACAAAGGCTGACCTCTCTCTAGCACTGGGAGTCAGGGGCACCTGCCAGTAACCCTTGGTAAGATCAATAGTGATATAAAGAACAACCACACACTGGAGCTGAGAGCTGATGAAATTTAATGTCTTCTGGTACCTCGGCTATACAAGTCTTCACATGAATAAATTCACAACATACAGCAGTGCTTTTTATAACAACATTAACTAAACAATTAATCAGTTAACAGTTTTAAAAAATATTTTTTTACTGGTTATGGAAAATTATGTGTACCTACTTTGCCTAGCAAAAGTAAATTTAACTCACCTAAAAAATCTTTTTCTTTGGTCATTTTTGAGAATGCACTGTGTAAAAAAGTTGAATTTGAATATGTTGAATTTATGAAACAACATAAAAAGTTCAATTTGAAAAAATCAGAATGGTTAGCTATTAAGGAGATGAGAAGGGCCACTGATATTTATGTGTTCTCCCAGGCTGACAAAGGGGGAAACTGGGTGATTATGGGGAAAATACATTATTATAAAATGTTTTTTGATGTATTATCTGATGAACGGATTTACAATGAGTTATCTTGCAATCCAGTCTCTGAGTTTAATGAAGCCCTTTTAGAATTACTAGAAAGGGGTGACAGACTGGGTTTTTTTATCTCAGAAAGATGTGAAGAACTTGTATATAGCTTCCCCTAAAGACCCATTTTTTATGCACTTCCCAAGATTCACAAGAATATTCTAGATCCTCCTGGCCGACCAATTGTTTCCAGCTGTGGTTGTTTTTTGGAACATTTCGGGATTTTGTTAGATAGTCTCCTGAAGAAAGAGTTGGGAAATATTATTTCATACATTTGCAATACGAATGACCTTTGTAAATTAGTGAAAAATATGGAATGGGGTGAATACTTTTACTGGGCTACAATTTATATAAAGGCCTTGTATACGAGTATTAAGACCCACTGGGGCTTAGAAGCAGTTGGTAAAATTTTAGGGGAAGGACCACGTTTATCCTTCTTGATATTACTGCTTGAATTTGCTCTTACTCATAATTACTTCCTCTGTGATAATAAAGTTTTCCTACAGAAAAGAGGCACAGCAATGGGGGGCAAATTTTGCCCCCACTTATGCCATTCTGTTTATGACTTACTTTGAAACTACATATATGTATACTCTAGAATTTTTTTGCAAATCAGTCATCTTATATCGTAGATACATAGACGATTTGATTTTTGTAAGCAAAGGCAATACTCTTGAATTTGGTAAATTTATTCATTTACTAAATCAAAATAAGTTTGGATTGGAATTCACATTTGATGTGAACAAGAGTACTATTCAATTTTTGGATATAGAGTTATACATAGATATTTATAACAAAGTTCAGTATAGACCTTTTAGAAAAAAGACGGCCACAAACAATTTTTGTATGCTAGTAGTGCACACCCACCTCATCTTCTTGAAGCACTTCCATTTGGTGAGTTAAAGCATATTTTTGAACATACCTCTGAGAATTATCTTTTGGAACAAGAATTTTGTGATGTCAAGGCAAGACTTATTGCTCGAAGGTACTCTGAGACTTCTATTGAGAGAGGCAAAAATAAGTTAAAAAAGAATATTGGTCAAGGTGATTTTAGGTATATTCAAAGATCTTGCAGATCTGCGATGAGCCAGCATGATGATGATGATGATAACCAAAAAATCTTTCTTGTGACTAAATTTTCACCTTTCTCTGAAGTTTTGAAAAGGGTGGTGGATAATTTATGGCCTATTGTTTGTTTTAATGATGAAGTAGGCCATTTGTTCCCTAAAAAAGTGACCTTTTCATATGGTAGGTTCTCAAATTTGAAAGAATTACTTAGTCTGAGATATAACATCAGTTCTAAAGGAAAGAATGTGGGTATGTTTAGTTGTGGGAAGTGCAAAGTATGTTCAAAAGTTAAGAATATGTCAGGTAGTGTGGTAAATGGTGTGAAGTATGTGGCTGCACATAGATTTAATTGTTTATCTTGTGGGGTAGTATACATTGTGGGTTGTGGTTGTACACCCCCAAGATGGTATATTGGTCAAACTAGACGTAAAGTGAAAACATGTATTCTTGAGCATGTGGGGGATGTTAGGAATTGTAGGTTAGATAATCCTATCTCTGACCACTTTCATAAAGTTCATGGGGGTGTTACTGAATCTCTTTTTATCTGTGTTTTGGCTAAACCTAACTGTGGAAGAGGTGGTAATTATGTTCAAAAGTTGTTAAATGTGGAAAGCAGATTCATATTGAATTTTGGTACACTTGCTCCTAGGGGCCTGAATTTAGAAATTAATTTAAGCTTATAATGTTGAATGTATGGAAATGTAATGCACCATGGTTCTTTAAATATTTTTTAAAACAGCTAATTGATTAATCGTTTAATAATGTTGTTATAAAAAACACTGCTGTATGTTATGAATTTATTCCTGTGAAGGCTTGTATAGCTGAGGTATCAGAAGACATTAAATTTCAGCAGCTCTCAGCCCCAGTGTGTGGTTGTTCTTTATAAGATCAATAGTGGTAAGATACTTAGCCCCACTCAGCTGCTGTAGGGCTTCATCTGAATTAGACATGGAGTAAGCATCTGACTCTGTGTCACTATTTAATTGTCTGTAGTCCACACAGAACCTGGTGCTGCTATCCTTCTTTGATACCAGCACCATTGGGGAGGCCCGGGGACTGCTGGACTACTGAATTACCCCTAGTTTCAACATTTCCTGCATCCCCTCCCTCAGAGTCTGTTTGACTCTCTCAGGCACCCTATAAGGGGCCCTGCTTAATAGGCCTTTCGGTCCTGTAGCCACATGGTGCTGCACCAGGTGGGTGCACCCTGGTTTCCCAGTGAACATGTCTCCAAACTCCTGTAAAACTGCTCAGAGTTCTCGAACCTGGGTAGGCGATAACTGCTGGGACATTGCTACACCTTCCACTGTGGTGTCAAGTCCAAGCCTCACTGAGGAGATCAGCCACCAGATCTCCCTCAGACTCCTCCTGCGTTCCACTGCAAATACTCAGCACAAGGGCCTTCCTATCATGGTAAGATTTCATCATGTTAAATTGTACATTTAGTGCCCCTACCTCCTGCCTAGCAGTTCTACCATGTAGTTAACATCACTGAACTTTGTTACCACATTCTAGGATTCCTCCCAAGTTGCCTGCAGTTTGTTGTGTCTGACAGGAATGAGAACCATTACCTGCTGTCCTACAGTATACTCTCTAGCTCAAGCATTCCTGTCATACCAGACCTTTTTCTGCTGTTGGGCTTTTGCCAGGTTCCCCTGGGCCAAGCTCATGCATTCCCTGAGCCTTGTCCTGAGGTTTAGGACATATGCCACAACAAACTCCTTTGTGAGATTCATCCTCACCTTTTCACTCATCTCAAATCAAATCTAGAGGTCCCCTCACCCTATGCCTATACAACAACTGATAGAGTGAAAAACCTGTGGATTCCTGGGGCACCTGTGTGTAAGCAAACAACAGATGGGGCAAACATTTGTCCCACTCCTACTTAAACTGGTCTGCAAATGCCCATAACATCATCTTTGAATGTAGAGTTTACCCTGTCAACAAGACCATTAGTCTGGGGATGGTAGGGGGTGGTCTTTAGGTGCTTCACCCCACAGTGCTTCCACAGACAAGCCAGCAGGTCTGACATGAAATTGGCACCTCTGTTAGTCAGTATTTCTTTTGGGAAATGTACCCTGCTGAAAATCTCTAACAAAAGATTTGCCACCTTTTTTGCCTCATTGGAGGACAGAGCCACCGCTTCAGGGTATCTGCTTGCATAATCCACTTCCACTAGGATATACTTTTTCCATGTGGAACTTGGGGTACTCAGAGGCCCTGCAATATCCATAGCTACCTCTGAAATGGCTCCTCAATTAAAGTCCAAGGCTTCAAAGGAGCTTCCACCTTGTCTCTTGCCTTGCCTACCTTTTGACACTGCTCACAGGTCCTACAGTACCCTGTTACATCTCTGGAAATTCCAATAAAAGTTCTGCATAATATTATCTCTTTGTATGTTTTGTGTCTATATGACCTGCAAAGGGAATATCATGGGCTATGACTAGAAGTGCCAGATGGTAGGCTCTGGGCACTACCAACTGCTGTATTCTCTCACCATCTAGGCCTCCCTCAGGGGTCCTCTCTCTATACAGTAACCCTTTATCCCAGTATACAGATCCCCCTTCTCTTGAGAATCAGGTGCCTCATGAGCTAACTCTCTCAGGCCTTATAATGTGGGGTCTGAGAGCTGAGCCTGTCTCAACTCTCTGTTTGTAACTCTTCCCAGCTTCCCTTCCACAGGAAGTCTGGTATGCTCTGACAGCAATGCCTCACTGTCAGCCTGGGTACTACTGCTCACCTCTACCCTTGCAGTCACTTTGTCCAAGGGAACATCAGTACCCACAAGCAGCTGTGGCTCACCTTCAGTCTCACTGCTGTAGGGTAGCTCCCTCCCTGAAGTAACCACATCACCAGTCCTGGCTGCAAGTGTGCAGTCTGTCTGCCTCTCCCCCAGGCTGCCAGACCCACACGCTTGTCTCCAAGTCTGATTGCGTGTAACTGCATGAACAAAAATCATTCCCTATCAGGACATCTGCAGGGATATCCTCAAACACACCTACTTGCTGGCTTTCTTTTCCACCCTCCCAGTCAAGGTGAACCGTAGCCAAAGGAATTTGGATTGGGGTCCCTCCTAAAGCTCTGACTGGAGTAGACTGCCCAAGCAAGTAGTGTTCCTCTTTAAACATTGCAGGCTTCACAATGGTTAGGTCAGAGGCTGTATCTCTCTAGCACTGGCCTCTTTCCCATCCACTAAGATAAGGTATAACCTCTTGTGGTGGTTTGGTACCCTTGTTGTCTCAAGACAACGTACTTCTGGCATTTTGTCATTCCCACTTACTGGCTCACACCTTTTGTTCCCCACCTTGCCTCAGTGGACATCTATATGCTACATGGCCCCACTGGTTGCATTTAAAACATTTAATCCTTGGTCATGGACGTGTACTTGGACTAGTGGCTTCCCCTGCTACTTGCGGACTCTGTTGGGGCAGTATGGGCTGCCCACCATGGATTCCCTTAGACCCATGAGCAGCACTGGGTGCCCCTTTCCTGTGCAGTGATGCCCTGCTTGCTAGGTATAGGTCTCCCTTCTTCCCCAACTCATCTGCAGTACTGAGTTGTCTATCAGCTAACTAGATTCTCATGTCCTCTGGTAAAGTGATTGTTCCCTCACCAAAAGGTCTGCCAGCCCTTCAAAAGTGGTCACCTGACATCCACTCACCCACCTATGAAAAGTGATTGGTTCAGCAATATATTCACACACACTTTCATCTGCTGTGCGTGCATGCTCACAAACTTTTTTCCTATAAGCTTCAGGTGTTAACTTAAAACATTCTAGCAAACTGTTTTTTACAATATTATAATTTAAGCAATCCGTATCAGCCAATTTAGAAATAACAGTTATAGATTTGCCATGGAGTAAGGAGGTCAGGAACCATACCCAGAGCCCTTGGTCAACATTATACTGCTTACATACCATTTCAAATATATGAATGAAACTATCAAAATTATCCCCCTTTGTAAATTGTGGAAGAAATTTTATGACCTTTGTTGCTTCTGTGGTTCTGTTACTCCCTTCCCCATTACCTCCATGACTCTGACAAAGAGTTAGCATCTCTTTTTCATGTTGCCTCTGCCTCTCATTCTACTCAGCTTCCAGGCGTCGCAATTTCTCATTTTTATCAGCCTTCAGTCTCTCTGCTGCTTCTATTTCCAAATGCTTGGCCTCCAGCTCAAGTCTCTTTAACTCCATACGGATTTTCAAGTCCTCTGTGGAAAGGTTGAACTGTCCATTTTCTGAGAGTTGCACATCTCCAGGGCCAGTCTAATTGTCCTTCTGGTTGCTGTTATGTGATGCAGCTGTGACTAAAGCTGCAACCATGGCTGCTTTAGTCTGGTTGTTATGCACCAGTCCTTTAACTTGGCGCATCTCAGCCAAATGGCTCTTTGTCAGCTTGCCATACTTCTCTGCTGACTGCTCTCCCTGACTAACAAAAATATAAAACAATTGTGATGTGAAACTCTCAATGTTCACTGCGTGGGTAATTGAGAGTATAAACACCTTCACTGACCACTGTACACAGGCTACAGGAATTCAATATCCACACCACTACAAGCCAATTAATATGTGATGTGGCTATCTTACCACTGTCAACCAATTAATGTGTGATGTGAATATCCCACCACTGTCCACCAATTAATATGTGATGTGGATATCCCACCACTGCCAACCAATTAATATGTAGTTTTATTGTCCATTTTGGGTCAATTCCAAACTCCTTGATCCCACTCTCTTAAAACCCTCTTTTGCGCGTTTTTGCGCATAGCGCAGCATCGGGCAGCACCGCTTAATCAGGGCTCCACAAATTCTGCTCTTCACTTTTTCCCTTAGAACTGTTCCAAATCTCAAAGTAAGCACTCTATTTTCCTTCTAAAACCCACCAGTAGCTAGGATAAGTGTCTTATAAGTAAGCACTAATAAACTAAAGCACTACACCCTCTTATACTCCCTTTAAGTACTTGGCTCCCTATTGGTCCTTTTTGATCAAGTCAAAAAGTAATTCCTTATACTATTCTGGCATGTCTAAAAGTCAGTTTCAGGTTTCCTCTCCAGTCCAGCTGGTGAATATGGGAATCTTGAGGCAATGTTACAACTGCCTTATGTACACAGACCACCCTCTCCTCTTCCCAACAAGCTCAAATATATGTGAGAGATGCAACTATATAGCCAAACTGGAGGCTGAGCTCTCTCAACATAGTACTGGCATGGTCAGTCTGGAGGAGAAGGTAATCCCACACACCACAAATCCAGTCTCACATAGACCTATCGCAACAGCAAACTAAACACATAAACACAATAAAACATACTCAGAGGCTCTAAATAAAAATCTGCCCAAGCAACAGAGACCTCCAAAGCAGACATCCAAGCAACTGCTACCCCACAACAGTACCCACGTATCACATAGTTCACAAAGTCAGTGTGCCACACAGTCACAGCCCTTAAGGCTAAACAGCACACCTAATACACTTGTAATAGGTGACTCTATTGTCAGACACACTGACGTCCCTCTCACCAGGCTGAACAAGGAGAAGGTCACTGTAAGCTGCCTGTCGGGTGCCAGGATCCACCACATAACACAAGCACTCAGGTCACTCCAAAGCAAGTACAAATATGACTCCATCATTGTCCATGCTGGTGTGAATGACCTGAGATGTACCTCCCTGGATTACATGAAAAGAGACATAGAGGAGCTCTCTGATCATGTGGCCCAGGCCGGTATGACCCTGACCTTGAGTAGCATCTTGCCCTCACCAAGAATGATACCACAGTATAAAGACAAAATGATCAATTTCAATAATTGGCTAAAGTATTGGTGTCATTCAAAGGGGATCCAGTGTCTGTCAGCCTGGGATGACATGCTTGACAAGCCACGTTGCATTGCTAGGGATGGCTTGCACCTGTCACCCCTGGGTTTTCGAATACTGGCCAAGGCTCTTGCCACCCCCATAGTGCCTTTTTTAGGCAAGGCTCAAAAGACAAACCCACCTCCTTAGACAACACAAGGAAAAAGAAACTAAGGGTAATGCTGCTTAATGCCAGAAGTCTAAACCTCAAGATGCACGCACTCGAGGCTCTCCTCAGTATGGAAAATATCAATATCTGTGCAGTAACAGAAATCTGGTTCAAGACTCCCGAGAGCACCCCAGCACTACCAGGCTATACCTCATACCATGCTTTTCGGCCCCAAAACTCAGACCGAACCACAAGAGGAGGGGGAGTATTCATATTCATCAAAGATACCCATCCCTCCAGGCTAGTGGCACTGCACGAAGCATCTGAGGCCATCCATGTGCAACTAACAGTGGGCAAAACTGCCTTCCAGTTTGTAGCCTGCTACAGACCACCCTCCCAAACTCAGGAACCCCACTCGGCTTTCCTGAAGACACTGGAGAATATGAAGGTCTCTCCAAACACCATTATATTGGGTGACTTTAACTACCCAAACATAGACTGGGAGCATTACTCAAGCCCCAATACCCTAGCCTAACGGTTCCTAGAATGTATAAACTCAAATGCTATGGAACAACTGGTCACCACTCCCACAAGAGGAGAAAACATATTGGACCTGATCATCATCAACATGGAGACTCTGTGTTCCATACCAGAGGTATACCCCTCATTGGTAAGATCTGACCATAAATTAATCACTATGGGCATCCATATCCCGCCCCCACCCCCAGGAAAGGAAACCACGGTCAAAAACTTCTCAAAAGCAAACTTCCCACTTCTCAAAACCGAGGTGGAATCCTTCAAAGCCCCAGGGCCAGTGGAAAATACGGCCCAAACCGCTGAATCCTTTACAAACGCATTCTATGGCTACCTACAGGAATGCATGGATCGTGCTATCCCAAATAAAACCAAGACACACTCCTCCAAAGGCAGGAGACCTATCTGGTGGACCCCAGCCATAAATAAGCTGTACAACAGAAGGAGGAAGCTACTACATGACAGAGCAAAATCCCCGAAAGGGAAGGCAACTCTGATCAGCACTAGCAAGAAACTATGATCCCTCATAAAATCATCTAAGGCTAGCTTCGAAAGACAAATTGCACAAGATGCTAAAGATAATCACAAGGCTTTCTTTAGTTATGTCAGAAACCTGGGTGGAAACTCCCGGATATGCTCTGAGTTAGTGCAAAAATGACAAAAAATACACTGAACCCACAGACATTGCCAACATCCTGGCAGACAGGTTCAGTGCAAACCCCCCCCCCCCCCAAATGAGCAAATGACTATCCCAACAGAGTGTAGCCTCCCTGACATCACAGATGCACAGGTGAGAGCTGCCCTCTCCAAAGCAAAAAACACAGCATCAATGGGACCAGACGGTGTCCCGGGCTGCGTTTTACATGAGCTGCAAGAAGAACTGAACCCTCACTTAAAATCACTGTTCAGTCTCAGCCTTACAACAGGATATGTGCCCAAAGAATGGCGTACAGCAACAGTGGTCCCACTCCATAAAGGTGGTGCCACAACGGACCCCCGGAAACTATCACCCTGTAAGCCTAACTAGCCTGGTCTGCAAAGCTATGGAGCGTATCATCATGGAACTCATAAACAAAGACATTGGGAACCTCCAAACACTGGATCCTACTCAATTCGGCTTTAAGGGCAGATCTTGCCTCTTGAATCTGGTCAATTTCTTTGAAACAGTCACCAAGGCCATAGATAAAGGGGAAGGTAGTCCACACAGCCTACCTTGACCTTGCAAAAGCCTTCGACACAATACCCCACTCGGGCATCATAAGTAAGCTCACCAGCTTAAATATCAACCCCTATGCCACAAGATGGGTTGCAAACTGGCTTAAGGATAGAACCCACATGGTGAGAATTGCAGGTGCCATGTCAGACTCTAAACCAGTTACAAGTGGCGTCCCACAAGGCTCAATCCTGGGACCTCTCTTGTTCGGTATATATTTCTCTGAGGTACAGGCTAACACAAGAGGACTATGGCTGACAAAGTTTGCAGATGACTGCAAGCTGGGGGCCATAATCGACTCACCGGCTGACACAGGCATCCTCCAAAAAGGTCTCACAGAGACGGATAACTGGTGCTAGAGCCATGGCCTAAAGCTAAATGCCAAAAAAGGCATAGTCATCCCCTTTGGATAAAACAAAGTACCCACAAATTATCACATAGGTGGTAATCTATTAAGTATGAAAGAAGTAATTAGGGATTTGGGGACCCAAGTAGATTGCAATCTCTCCTTTGACAATCACATTGCCAAAGTGGTTAGAAAGACATTCTATATAGCCCACCTTATCACAAAGGGGTTCACATCTAAATCAAGAGAGGTCATTGTGCCCCTCTACTCATCACTCATCAGGCCCATAATTGAATACAATGCCCCATTTGGGATGCACCTTACCCGACACCTGCTACAACTAGAAAGACCCCAAAAGTACCTCACCAAGAGGATCAAGGGACTCAAACAGATGTCCTACGCAGTTAGGCTAAAGAAACTCCAGCTCTACTCAGTTGCTTACCACCTACTCAGAGGCGATCTGTGCCTGACGTATAAAGCCAGGTCCAACCCAGGATTAATAGACATGCTCCACCTCAAGAAATCCAAATCCATCAGAACTACATGCTCCAGTGACTTAAACTTCAGCACAGAAATAAATAGAACATGCTGGAGGGAAAGATTCATATCCCAGATGCTCCCCTCACTCTGGAACAAAATCCCAATCCATGTCAGACAGAGCCCCTCAATGACCCTCTTCAAGAAGAATCTTGACGTTTGGATGGGAGATCATAAATTTACCCCTGGGATCTCTTCTGTGTCACTGCTAGACAGAGGCATGGTAAACTAACCTTAAATGGGCTATCTTCTGTGACCTACTATACAGAGGCACAGTCAACTAATCTAAGAAGGGTGGCGAAAGCCAAACACACTCTGGCTAGGCTTGTAAATGCCCTAGGGCAGATAGCCTAGTATCAACCTATGAACCAACCTAAGAACCTATGTGACACCTCTGCACTGGCCCAGTAATCAAGGAGCCTCAATCCTCACCACTAGCAACAACTAGGGGATGTACACACTGGGACAGTGACAAGTACACATACAGTAAAGTGCAATTTCCTTAAGAGCACACAGAGATCACAGTCAGTCTTGGGCTGGTTTCTCCCTGTTTCTCCAGATAAGACTCCCCTCTGGCACAACTATGGGGTTGAGATCTCAGCTGAGTGGCCAAGATAAGACTTCAGGCACCCTCTCTGTCCAACCAGTGTTTTGTGTCACTGCCCATGTAGCTGACACACACACACACACACACACACACACACACACACACACACACACACACACACACACTTTGAAATTTGATTGATATACAAACACTCACACACACACACACACCTGAGAAAGGCTGGCCCAGGTTTACTAGCTATGCCCCCTTTTACCCAGACTATAAGGTAGTGCCAGCTGCCACCAGCTACTCTTTTTCAGCTACTATAAGGCCCTTACAAAGGGTGTCCAATCCTACTGTGTAATGTTACTATTAATCCAAATGGTAGTTTTGACCAAGCACCAGGATATTAGGAGTGGCCTGTATAGTGTCACCAAATACATATGCAAGTACGCTAAGAGCTTAAATATGTCTCACAAATATCAGCAACAAAGATAGGTTTAAATATATTTAATAATAAATAATAAAAGAATAAGACAATACTCAGTCGATCAACACAGTAACTTCAGAGTTCAAAATCACAAGAAATATTTTAAAACAACATTGCAGGACAGTCGTAAATAAATACAGAAAACATCTAAACTAATCTTTACTATATTCCTAACTATATCTAAAATAAATTACTGTACCTTAGTTACTTACTATTAGCAAGGCAAGTGCAGATGGTGATGATGAGTGGATGTTTTTGTTAGGTGCAAGACAAAATACAAAATGCACAGTCTCTCTCTGAGAGAGTTCCCAAATTAATATCAAACATTACTGCTGGGCCAGCTTGGATAACATCACTCTTTGTCACCTGACTTCAGTTTCCAGGTTAAACAGAA
Source organism: Protopterus annectens (assembly GCF_019279795.1). Taxonomy (NCBI): domain Eukaryota; kingdom Metazoa; phylum Chordata; order Ceratodontiformes; family Protopteridae; genus Protopterus; species Protopterus annectens. The sequence continues at coordinate 48,851,935 of NC_056751.1, read as the reverse complement.
ACTTAACAGGATTTCACATCTCTGTGTTAAAAAATACATGTTGTTGTTTGTCATTTGGCTTTTCCAGGTTAGGGATCGCCATAGCAGAACTCCAGTCCGCTAAAGATTAGCAGTTGTTTTTTTTTTATGGTGTCGAGTTGTCAGCCCGATGCCCAACCTTCAACTAAGGCACGCCCATTCAACAAAATACATATCTCTCAGATATTTGCTAGATCTTGGAAGTCGTAAAACAATAAAACACTTTACATTTTAAACCTAGTAATTACTTTACTTTCAAGACAATAGAAAAACGTGTAGCTGTAGACATTGTGTCTGTTTCTGCATTGAAAGTGAGAGATAACATCTTTTGTTCATGGCCCAGCTATAAAGTAACTTAACCTCAACTATTCTTAAGTTTTGCAAGTTAATCTTCTATGTTCCAGCAGGGTATGCTGTGGTCACATTCTTGACGCTCAGTACATAACATACAGCTCTGTATAAATCATATCAGTATTCACAAATGACATAGAATTATTTCCAAAATTCCAGATAGCTGGGCTGGCAGCATGACAGTCATTGCCAGTGCATACTTAGAACATGTAGTGGTAATGACTTTTGATGGAAAATGGTGATTTCAGATACACTGAGATGAACTTGACCTGATATATTCTCACCCAATTTAACCTCAAGATAGTGTAGGGAAGCCCAGAATTATTCTTTGTATGTTTAAATTAATTTTATATTTTGCATGGTGCTGTAGTTAAGGTGGCTGAGGCAACAGACAAGCATTATGATTTAACCCTGAAAAACTGCAAAAGTATTAAAATGCTGTTGACAAAATTTCACCTCATAATGTTGATAGTATTTCTTGGATGAATTGCAGCCTATTATTGTTTTGTATGTACATTATAAACCACTGTTGTAACATTCTGTGAGCGCAGAATTGAAATGTCTCTGCATTCAGTATCTTTTGATCTTAAATTATTTTAGCATGCATGCAACAAGTAATTAACTGTTTTAAAATCAGACTGTTGTCATCAGAATGGTTCTAATTCACAGAGTTTACTAATGGAAATTTCCAGACCTACAATAATAACTTTACCGGAAAATTATTTAAAGGGTGTAGCAATGGTGGATGGATCCACCCCACCCTGATGGGCTATTCTTTGGGCACATCTTCTCTATCAGCTCAAAGTTCTATATTTTCCTATAAGGTCCTACATTCAGTAAATTTGCTTACATATAAAGACTGGAGAGCAGAGGTATCAGAGACATTTAACCAGAAAATGAACGCTAAGTTTTAATTTATATAAACACGTGTCTTTATTATTTTCATAAGTGTTGTTTGAGGCTTATTTGTGTTCAGAATCTTTTTACATATGCCAGTGCATGCCTGGACATGGCATACCAACTCCTTGAGACATTAAATAAATGAATAAAATCCTACATTTCTCCATCTGAAACAGGGACATTTATTGCATTTATCACATGGTATAAATACATTTTAGTGTTATTAGTTTAACCTTTAGGGTTATTTCATTAAAGTAGACATAGAAACATAGACTGTAATAGCAAGTAAGAATTTTGGTCACTTGGTTGCCTAGATTGCTTTCTTGCTTACTTATCAGATATGCTGAAGTTTCTACATCATCATCGAAGCAAACTCTTAAATGACCTCCCTAGGCTTTGAATTTGAATATAAATTTGTTGAATCATTGAATCAGATTAATTCAGTTTTTCCATCTTATGCCTAAGAATTCTTTTATGTTTGTCTCATTTGCAGTCATGAATTCTGCTGTTCCTGACTATACTGTGTTTATGTATGTCATTCCAATGGATCTGCTGTTGTGCACCTAGGTGGAAGTTGCTGTGATGGGCATACCAGAGTCCAGCTTACCACCTGCTGTTATGCTGCTGTTGCAGCAGTTTAAGTAAAAGTTTTTTTTTTTTTGGGTGGAGCAACGTGATCCTTAAATATACTACTCCACGTTATACTACAGCAGGGAAAAGGCAAATATGTTGAGTCCCTTTTTTTCCAAGTTGACAGAAATCAGGAATATAGGGGAAGAGCCCCCCTTGCAAAACTGGTGATAAATCAGCTTTGCTGCATTTAGTTTTGTGGTGGCCAGTTAGGATAGTAGGGCACTGTGGTCAGCATGCTCAGCTTTGACCAGTTAAGCACAAGTAATCATTCCACTTATTCATTACCTTTTCTGTGTAGTAATGTAACTAACCTCTTGCCTTCCTTGAACTGCATAGATTATATCTTCGTATTGCACAATATTGTTCTTGCGCACCTGTCTTTTTAAAAATGGTAGCAACTTATTTCCTGTTCATACAGTAGAGGCACTAAAAGTTTCTGTCATGTTCCCTCTATGACCTTTTCTTCAAGACTGTATATGTTAATTATTATAGTCTTTATTTTTATGATTTCTAATGCATACTGTGAACAGTTTTTTATTTGTGTCTTCTGAGCTGCCTTAATCCTTAAAATGGTGATGTGTCCAGTATGAATGCATTACCAGGTGAGATCTCTCCCAATGGAGTAAAGAAAACCAGAGCAGCGCATATTTCTTGTTTTGCACGTGTCATGCCTTTACGTGTGCATTCCTGTATACCATCACCATTTTTGGTAAGTGTCTCACATGATCTCCTTTCTTTAGGTAATCTGATGTAATTAGTCATGAGTTTATTTCCATATTTATTGCTGCCATAGTTTTGCATCGAGTTGTGTAGTCTTTTTCCTATGTATTTGCTTCCTATACATATTGCCCTGCATTTAAGTTGCTATGTTTTAAACTAGTCCTCTAATATTTACAAGTCTGTTTTTCCTTCATATATCATCTTGTTGCCTAACATTAAGTCCTTATCAAAATACCAACTTCTGGTTTCATTCCTTTAGCATATTTTCATTTGCTGCATACTTTGCTACTATTCATTTGTTTTTATAGAGTTCTACTTTCTTCAAGTTTTCATGAGTTTTTCATTTTTAACCTCTTCTGCATCTATAGCTATCAGCATAGTCACTCTATACTGGTTAACAAATGTTAATACATAAGTAAGTTTATTTCTAATTTCTGTTTTTCCAGAGACAGTACATCTTTTAAGTTCTTCTGTTACTGATACAACAAAGTTGCTATAGTATTCTTTAGTTTGTTTCTCACTTGCTGTTAGTAAAATGAGTGCTTAATGATAAAACATTTTTCTGCCTCCTGACCCCAAGTTGTGTTATTCTGACTCCATAGTTGTTGTTCATTGATTGACAGAATGCTGTTTCTAACATTAGAGGCAGCATTTTTTGATCCTGCAGGAATTGCTGAAATAAGAAAAGGCAAAATCAGGCACACAACTGTTAGACAGGACTTGCTTAAGTGTTTTCTTTGGTGTTTGTTTTATACTGTGTAGAAGCATGAGGGGGGGGGGGTTGATGATGATTATGATGGTGATGATGATGAATGTTGTTTGTCAACCCAGTGTACATAAATGTGACAGTAGTCAAGGTTGGTGGCTGGAGGGGGTGGAACAATGGGTTAGTGCTGCATGTTCCATTTTACTGGCTTTTGCTAGTTTAGAGGAAATAAGTCAGACTCTGAAATGTTATATTTTTGTGTGCATGTGTATGGGTGTAAGAACCTGGCCAACAAAATGCATCAGCTTAACCCCCACTTCACATTTACAACTGATTACGCTCATTCCCCAACACTGTATTACAGACACAATAAGGCTTGCCTTCTGGTTAGTTCTAGTCATTTTAACATTTTAATAACAGCTGATTTTAATTTTTGTTAATTAATAAAAAATCAGGTAACTTTTGGTAGCAGAGATCAGATAAACATCTGCAGCCTTCTTTGAAGGTTGGGCATCGGGCTGTCAACTCGACAACGTAAAAATTCACTGCCAATCATTAGCGGACTGGAGTTCCACTGTGACAATCCCTAACCGAGAAAAGCTGAAAGACAGTAGTAGGAAGACATTGATGATCATAATTTTGAAAGTCTCTAGTAATTATCTACAAGATTTTCAGCACATGCATTTTAGGGCCCCTTCACATGAATATAAGTATCTTTGCGACAGTTGTTTCACTGCTACATTAGTAATAGTTGCGTTTACAGTACAATTTAGTGTACTGAAAATTGCCAAAGGTATGACAGACTGATAACATTTGCAGTTCTTAGAGGATTTGTCTTGGCTTAATTTTAGCATCATTAGCTTAGGTTCTCTACTTTTGAAGTAAGGTACTGTTCTTGTGCAATGTTTAACCATGAACATTATTTTTCTGGCTAATGTAAAGTATTTTAGGTTGCATACTGATGCTAGTGTAGTTCATGAAGAAGGTGCACATGAATAATGGAGCATCATCTCTTGAACAGTGATGAAGCATAGTCTGTTCCTGTGGATGGTAAATATGAAAAAATGGTTCTTTGTTATATAATTTGCCGGTATGCTTGAGAAGTTTATGTATAGTTTAAGTTTTTTTTTTTAAATAATGAAGCAAACAAGAATAGTTCTTTTTTTAACTTCAAAAGTAGTTTACTGGGCATGTGCCAATGACCCTAGTGTAGTAGTTAAGATGGGGAAATTGACGCCTCCAGTTTATGTGACTTTTATTTATTCTTATACAAGGAGACTAGTTGAATGAGAACCCACCAGCACTGAGAATATGTGGGGATATTGGGCATCCCACAGAATATTGACAATATTCTGTTTGAGTATCAGATGATGATACAGAGTACAGAAAGAGAGTTTTCTTAACCAAACTCTTAATATTTGATAGTTGGTTTTCTTTGTTTGTATATTGGAATGTACACCCAGCAACATACATTGTTAAATGAGCTGGAACTGATGGAATGGGTGCTCCCAGTACAAAAATAACATTTGAAACCAACACAAATAACGACCATACTTATTAATCGGGACATTTTGCATACAAGAAACTAAGTCCAGAATTTTACAATTTGTGAAGAACTTGGTGGCGGTTGGGAGGAGGATGGCTGAACACCAAGCTGAACATGCACCTGCATAGAAATTGTGTTTAAAGGCTTAAGGAAAGAATGAGAACTCACATTACCAGTGGTTTGCTGCATTAGCTTGTTTGTGGCATGTGTACACTTGTGCCTATATCTTGCAGATAGACAGTGAGCCCAAAATAACTTACACTTAGTCAAAAGAAGGATTTGTGGTTATGTGCAGGAGAAAATGACTGACTGTGATCCAAAACTGAGCTGCTGAGTAGGCAGAAGCAACTTGTGAGCCATTACAGCCTGTTTGCACTTCGAGATCTTAAATGGGACTGAGCAGAGCTGACAATTTCTTTGTCATATTTACTGTTGTATGCTGGATAATATGATGCCTCATTCAAGAAATTTGCAAAAGCTGCAAGCTACAGAAGTGCATTCTGTAGCTGTAACTTCTGTTTTCTGCTGCAGCTGCTTGCAGTATTGCCAACTATGTATTTATGTATGTGTAACATTGAACACAGCTTGACTGTGCATTGACCCTGACACCCCAAGAAGCATATCACTGTCAAGTCACGTTGCCGGATTAGTGGCAGTCTAAGCAAAGGGAAGGTGCACTAAAGTACTATTCAGCTTAGTGCACCTTGCCAGCCCTCTCACTAATTATTCACAAAGGCTCCAATTGGCACTGTTTTTCTAAATCTTTAGCTGAGGGTGTGCATTGATGTTGCAAGTCAGGGGCAATCCTTGCAGGGCTGTAGTGTTGGGAATTTGAACTAGTGTGCGCACGTGTGTGTGCATGTGTGTGCGTGTGTGCATGTGTGTGCGTGTGTGCGTGTGCATGTGTGTGCATGTATGCACGTGCTTTTAGTATGCTTTTATAGTCTAAGAAAGATTTGAAACATTTCCTTTCTAATGCACATCTTTGCAATCCCAGAACTGCAAATAGAAATGTATCTTATTGAAGAACTTAATTTGGGATAGGCCCCTCCACCCCACACACCCACTGCTCCTTACTGTAATCATCTCTGAGGTTGTTATTACTCAGGAAAAAAATAAAAGTTTTGTCTTATTCTTACAACCGTGTGCATATTCTTTTTGCCTTTTCCTGCTCTAGTGACTTTTGAATGAAGGTTGTATTTGAGTAGTTTTGCTCAGCTTTCAGTCATTCCAACAGTTGATTTTCACATGAAATTTCATAACCTCTTTATAGATTTCTTAGAAGAGTAGAGAATTGATTGCAGTTATGATGATAGGTGTGTTTCAGAAGTAAGAAGAAGAAGAAGAAAAATATAGATTATTTTTGAGGCACACTACCCCCAATATATCATTTTTATATATTTAAGCAATAATACATGACTAGGTATGGGTAATGCTGGATTTACCCACGGCTGGTGTGGTTTGATCATGAGGGCGAAGTCTAAGTGACAAACAAAGCCAACTGCAGGAGTGGGTTATTGTATTTATACAATGACCGTATTTAAAAAATAAATTGCTTAGCTTTTTAAATAATGTCTTTGTATAATGGTGCTGTAATGTTCCTATGCATTCTTCCACCTTTTCTGATGTACCGCTTATGCATATGGGACTTAAGTTCCCACACTTGCACAGTACAATAGTAGCCACTGAGAAAAGAGAATCTATGTTGCTGTTTTTTATGATACTTTTAATACAAGAAATCTCGGCAAAGTCAAACATAATGGGAGGAAAGAAATGACCAGAAACAAGGATAGATTGTATTGCTCTTATAAACTTAGAAAGTTACTGGATTGAGAGGTTTTTGTTAGTGTGCATTTTCTGAAGGATATGAAGCCTTTTAAACCTCAGTTGTTTGCCATCATTTAATGACTTCTATATGCAGTGGCTTGCCAGAAAACTTCTTTTTTTTTTTAGTCAGGAAAAGACGAAAACTATGAGAAAAAAAATCTCGACATTCTGCAAAAATCCAGATAGTTGAGATGTACAAGAGTTTGCCAAGATTTAAGGAGGGTTATGTGCAGAAATAGAAGGAAAATCGAGTGTTTCTGTTTCTTTACTTTTGCAGAAGGTACCTGATTTTTCTTGTATTTTGCTCTGCCTTATCCTGTAGAAAAGTCTGGCCATTCAGTGATATTTCAATGGCCGTACTGTTCTCTATGGGTACATGCTTGATTTACAATGGACATGCTGGTTGGGCTGTCCAATCAGGATGCAAATTTTGAATACTAATGAGAAGTCCTTATATAATTAAAATATTTTTGCTTTTGTATAGCATATCCCGACTTTACTCCTTCTGTGTTGTAGAATTTGATGTTTTGTAGCTTAGAAGATGGAAGATGTGCAGAACTATTAAGGAACAGAAATCTAACTGCTTTTTAAAATGTTATTTTCCCAGTGATTTCTGATATATTCACAGGCTTATGGCATTGTGTATTCAGGACATCATATCTCCAGGAGATCAGACAGGTTGTCTGTCTTCAGTAAAGTGATTGTTTAGTCAGGTGTAACCTGAAGTGTGAATTTCTTGTATTTAACAAAGAAAGCAGTTTAATTGAATTGAAATGTTGCAACACCACTAAAATGTGCTGCCACTGGTTCCATTGTAAAGCCAAACAACTACTTGCAGAAAAATTCCAACGTCCACTGAAAAATACTGTCGCCAATTCCAACATAAAGCCAAACAACTATTCGCAAAACGTTTCAAATATACGTCCTAAGCAGCACGCCAGCCACGAATGTTGAAATAACTGATTTATTGAACGATAATATTCAAAATGCTAAAAGGACTACTGCTTGTTCATAACAGATGTAAAACAAACAGCAACTTAAAACGTTAAACTAAAAAATGCAATAAAAACATTGGTGGTATAATATAGCTAACTTTGTATAAACTGGTTAAGCGCTTTCACCCAAAGCTTATGGGCTTCTTCAGAACACCATCAGGTTAAACAGTCAGCCTTTTAAAACTTCAAAGGCGTCAAATTGAAACTGAACTGTTCAAACATTTAAAGTAACAGTGCTTAATATGCCATATGTATAAGGGCTATGAGAATGACATCTGAGTATGAGACATTATTGGGAGAAATACGATATATTCACATTATGTTTCATGAAAGAGGTTATCCTGAGAATTTATTGGATGATGTTGATACATGTGTATTAAGTTTATGGGGTACTACATACAAACCCTTGTTAGGTTTAGGTAATGAAGTGAACCAAGTATATGGATGCAATGGCAAACCACTGGTAAAGGACAATTTGGATAGACACAAAGAGCTTTAATTATGTTATATAGTCCTAGAACGGATGATGTGACACAAATTATAAAACATTATTGGTACATAGTATCCAGTGATCAGACATTGAGGAATATAACAGGTGATAAACCAGCAATGATGTATAAGATGGGAGCCAATATTAAAAGATATTTGGAGAATGGAAGTAGACATAGAGAAGGAAAAGTGAAAGATATTGAACAACATACTACCAAATGTGGATCATGTAGACATTGTTGTTATATTTTAGACAATAATGAAATTGTTTTAAACAATATATTTAGACCAAAAATCAGGTTTATAAAGGGGAATTGTAACTCCAAGATGGTTGTTTATATTGCTATTTGTCAAGAGTGTTCAAGTTACTATGTGGGAAAAACAGAAAGAAGCCTAAAAAACGTATCTACGAACATATTTATAAGATTAGAAAGATGGACTAGAAAAGTGCATTATTTAAGCACATAGAACAAAAAGGTCCAAAACATAATTTTAAATTTGCTTTACTAGATATCGTTCAAAATGATCCCAGAGGTAGAGATAACAAAAATTTTTAAGGTATCGAGAAGTATGGTGGCAATTATTCACAGATGCCACCACCCCTCCGGGTCTTAATGACAGCATCTACTTGAAGGCTATTCTTGAGGTTAACATGCAGTTTTAATACAACACATTATATAGTCAATTACTCATTCACCATTATAGATAAAAATTCTGATTCCGTATTTTATACATCAACTTCCTACTTCTACTACTATCAGTAGTATGGAATGGTTATTTCCATTCACTAGTACACTCTGCATATTTACATTGTTTATATAGTTTATATTAATATAATATTACATTGTTTTTGATGCACAATTATTGTAAGTAATTTTAACAAGTACATTATCTATATTGGAGTATTTTGTCAGATGTATTGTTCTGAATTTGAGATCATACAATATACTATTTACGGTAGTTATAGCAGTATTAAATTTGTATTCATTATTTTATAGTTAGGTTAGCGTAGTGTAATTCATTTTTATTAGTCAATATATATTATATTTCTTAAGCAGTTCACAATTTACTAATACATAAATATTTCATGCACTTTTAGTGACAGAAATATTAGGATGGATAGTCATCTGGTGCAATATGTGGAATTTAGCCGCAGATGGATCTGTTTGTTACTTTGTTGAATAATTACAGTTTATATGATACAATTCATTATAGTTGCCGTTTTTGAAATAGCATGAAAGTATTTTTTAAAAAATTGTTTTGGGTAGCTCATAAATTAACATTGTATTACATATTATATATTATATTGGAGTGGCATATTAAGCACTGTTACTTTAAATGTTTGAACAGTTCAGTTTCAGTTTGGCACCTTTGAAGTTTTAAAAGGTTGACTGTTTAACCTGATGGTGTTCTGAAGAAGCCCATAAGCTTTGGGTGAAAGCGCTTAACCAGTTTATACAAAGTTAGCTATATTATACCGCCAATGTTTTTATTGCATTTTTTAGTTTAATGTTTTAAGTTGCTGTTTGTTTTACATCTGTTATGAACAAGCAGTAGTCCTTGTAGCATTTTGAATATTATTGTTCAATAAATCAGTTATTTCAACATTCGTGGCTGGCATGCTGCTTAGGACATATATTTGAAACATTGTGCGAATAGTTGTTTGGCTTCATGTTGGAACTGGCGACAGTATTTTTCAGTGGACGTTGGAATTTTTCTGCAAGTAGTTGTTTGGCTTTACAACGGAACCAGTGGCAGCACATTTTAGTGGTGTTGGAGCACTTATTGGAACTCTGTGGTAACTCTATTTTCAAGTTATTTCATTGGAAACTATTATGAATTGAAATGTTGTGCAGTGCCAGTCCCTCTGATTTTCTGTTGATAAAGTATCATGACCATTTTTGAGGAGTTTATCATTATGACATAGTATAATCTTAATGCCTGAGTTTCTTAGCAGAATATCAATTATTTGATGTAACATAACTTACTGACTGGCTGGAATTCATTAGTAGCTTGCTGTTTTTAAAATATTGTGTAAATGATAAGGTTAACTACCACTATGAAGGACACATTTTAAGGTGCAGTGCTTGTTCCACAGTATTATGTGTTTATTATAGTATTTTAAAAGGATTATAGGTAAATGGCTAGTAGATCTTGTCAATATTCTTCAGTTGCCAAAACTGTAGAAGTCTAGTGACATCTGCTTATTGTGCAGAAGAGGTGTAGAGGGACTCATGACAACCCCAGTGACATACTGGCCAGTGTATTTACAGAGGATCTGACTAAACAACTAAAATAACTAATTACAGAAAACTGCAATGACAAATGGATCCACAAGAGCCCAGTTTTATCCAGAGTGTGTGATACCTTCCTTCATGTCTTTAAGAAAATATAGATTTCAGAGAAATGTAACCGGAATTATGACTGTTTGTGGCTGGCACATCCAAAAAATACATCATCTAAGACTGTGTCAAAACTGTGTGCTGTTCTTTCTACTTGTTTAATCAGTTATTGCATTGAACTATAGGTCTAAGCTGTTGATCAGCTGCTTTATTTGCCCAGGGTGCAGGGTCTGACTCATTCTACCTCTGTTTGCATGCTGTGTGATTCTGAGCAAGTCACTTAAACAGATAATGCTCTCAGGTTGCCTTCATAAGGGACACGTGTCAAAAGGGCTTACCCAATCAATAAACAAGTAAAATAAATAAATATAGCTTTTGCAAGAAAACCCTCATTTACATAGTTTAAACTGGAAATTGTATAGAAATGTGGTGTTTGGCATTTGACTGTACAAACAAAGAGATGAACTGATAGTGCTAAAAGCCGAATACTGAGGGTGCAGGTGCACAGGTGTCTACTTCATATATGAAGAGAAGGGTGATGTACTTACAAGCTCCTTGAATGCCTTAAAATCCAGAAAGTATTGGTAACATTTATTCAAAATTCTGATTCTGTCCTAAGCTGTACTGATTATGCCATGCCTCTGGATGATGTTTTGGATGACTTATCAGAGATCCTTGTAGAGAATGTTAGTTGCCATATGACAGTTTTTTAGCTCTTCTGAAGTCCCTGTGCAAAGGAGAGATTTGTAAAACTGCAGTGACTGGCTCTTGGTATTTCTAAACATCTTAAACTAAATCAAATAGATTGTGCTACTACTGAAACAGGTTAGGATTTGAGAGAACACATGAGATTATAATTCTGTTCTATTTGTTGTTGATGAAGAGCTAAAGGGTTGGAAAGAGTTAAGCCTGCAACAGACTAATCCAAAAGAGATCTGTCCAGCTGGTCCAAAATAGCTGAATTAGGTTTGGATTAGCATTGTTTGACAGGTGTGATCTAATGAGCATTATCCAGTACAAAAAGTACTACCCAGGCAAAATAGCTAATATGCCAAAATAGCAGTGCTGCTGGTGGGAAGGGGGTAGTTATCCTTGGGTGGGTAGTGAGCATATTCCAGCCCTGTAAAAATTTATGCAGGTGTTGCCTATTTGGCACCTTCTCCTCCAAAAAATCGATAAAAGCATAATAACAATGGCAGGTATCACTTGTTTGTGTAATTTACTGAGTTGTCTGACATGTGCTGAAACTATTTACAGCTGAGGTCATTTAAGAAAAGCACAGCATCAGTTAAAAAAATCATGCAATAAATAAAATTGAGCAATCATGAAACTGAGTCTGACAAATGCAAATAAGAAGAAGCAGGGAAAATGCTAAAAAATTAATGCAGCCATATGGCATGTGTGATGACCGTGCCCTGGCCCAGCAATCAAGGAGCCTCAATCCTCACCACTAACACCAGGGAGGTTGTCTTCTAGAGGAGGAAAGGATAACTAATGCACACAGTAAAGTGCAATTTCTCTTAAGTGCACACAGAGAGCACAGTCATTCTGGGGCTGGCTGCTCCCTTGCTCACCAGGTCCCCTATAATACTCCCCACTGGCACAGCTATAGGGTCCAGGTCTCAGCCTAACTGGGCAAGCTAGAACCTCCAGTACCCTCTCTGTCCAGCCAGTGCTTCGTGGCCCTGCCCAAGTAGCTGACACAACACACACACACACACACACACACACACACACACACACACACACACACACACACACACACACACACACACACACTTTGAGATAAGTATTTATATAACTTCACAGACACTCCTGGGAAAGGCTGACACAGATTCTCCAACTGTGCCCCTTTACCCAGACTATACTTAGTAATTACTGCCACTACCCAGTTAATAATATCACCTACTAAAAGGCCCTTAAAAGGGTGTCCAATTATTACTGTGCAATATTAATATCCAATGGAAATGTGACTATACAGTCTAAGGCTTATTGGAAGGGCTTAGACAGTAAACTCTATAACTATATAATGTACTCTAAAGCATACTTCATATCTACACAAAGCAGCCACAGGTGGAAGGTTTTAAAAATATTTAATAATAAATAATTAAAACACAAGACAAAACTACTACACCACAGAGATATCTAAGAGTTCACAGATCACATAGAAACTTAAAATAATATCGTAGGAAAGATCTGATTACACAGAAAAATACTTAATCTAACTTTTTAATCTTTAGCTAATCTTAGAGAAGACACATTGCTACAATCCTACTTACATACGTAAAGAGCATAGGCAGTGCTGGTAAGTTAGATGTCCAGATCAAAATGCTCTTTGGTCTCTTGTGAGAAATAGTATTTAAACATTACTAACAAACATGTCTCTAAGGCCCTCCCAAAATTACATCATTTGTGACACTTGGGTTTTCCCAGTATTCATATTGCATCATCTTAACACCTGGTCTGAGTTCTCAGGCCCCAAACTGCATTATTTAACAATCTAACACCTGCTCAGAAACTTACAACAATACAAAACATTTCACATGTAACAGAAACTAAAGCAATAAAAGCACCTTCCACATCTAAATTCTAGTCATAAACTTTAGCCTTAAAACAATGGGCATGAAATCTTCATCCAGCCACCGATGGGCCAAATTCTAACATGAAAGGATACAACATGCTTCACTGGGCCAGTAGAATTCAATGTTGTCACATATTTTGCAGTTCCACATTTCACAGTGTTTTCTTACATCTAAAAACACAAGCCTGTATTTTACATTTATTTATACAGTCGATAGAAATATATGTGTATGCGTAGCCTTAATAACAAAGTTACACAACTCCATGCTCTTCTAGATGTCTACTCCTTCAACATTCTTTGTTTAACAGAAACTTTGTTAAAACCGTCAACTAAAGACAATGAAATCATTCCTCCTGGTTATAATATTTTGCGACTTGACCGTACAACCAAAAAGGGTGGTGGTGTAGCAATCCTTTTTAAATCCAACCTACAGATTACTACCTATAACTTGTTACCACCTCAAGTCTGCAACGCTGAAATTCTTATTACCAAGCTCCAACTTAACAAATTCAAATACATTTTTATTATCTGTACCTATCTCCCTCCTGGTAATAGTATTGAAACAATAGAAAATATTCTCTGTTGCCTATCTCATAATTTACCTCAAGAAACCATCATCCTAGGTGATTTTAACATTGATTGGAAATGTTTTAGCAGTCTAAACCCTACAAGCCATATAAACCTTTTTGGTTTTTCACAAACCATTACCACCACTACCAGGATACACAAGCCTAATAATAAAGAAAGTATCTTAGACTGGATACTCACAAACAGTCATCTCCAGACATATGAATCTGGTATCCTCCCAGATGATGTAAGTGACCACTCACTAACCTACATCATCAGGTATAAAACCAACCTACATCACCCAACCATATCTAGAACAATTAGAACCAAGACAAACTTTAACCCTGATCTCTTCCAAAGTGAACTAAGAACATGAAACTGGTCTCCCTTAAAATACCTCCCACTGGAGGAAGCTGTCAATTACTTTAACTCTAACTTCTTATCCATTCTAGACCACCATGCCCCAACTCGCTCTATAAGAATGAGAACAAAATCTGCTCCATGGCTTTCAAAAGAAACCAGGCAAAAAATCAAGCTCAGAAATAAATACTGGAACAAATCAAGATCAACTAAAAACCCAGTAGATCAACAAAACTTCAGGCAACTAAGAAACGAAACTAAAAAAGCAGTGCAGACTGACAAAAGAAACTACTACTTACAATTCCAACAGAACCACCATAATCAACCACAAAAGTTCTGGGCAAGTATTATTCAATTATTACACCCAGGTCAATCCATCACACCACACCCACAAGACACAGACCAAGAGAAACCGAAACAGACAGCTAATACCTTTAATAGCTATTTTACTGAGGTCATACAAAATCTTACTAATCAGCTATCTACTCAGGACTTACCTATATCCAACTATACCACTAACTCACCCCCTCCTTTTCTCTTCCAACCTGTACCAACTACATACATTCTAGCCCTCATCCAAAAGCTCAAACCATGTACTCCTTCAGCTGACATGATTCCCACTGAATACTTACAAAAGGCAGCCAAATCTATAGCATACCCCATTTCCATTCTTATTAATAGAACTATCACTGAAGGACACATCCCAAGCATATGGAAGGTCTCCCATATTATTCCCCTTCATAAGGGAGGTAAGTCCACTGAACTCTCCGGCTACCGTCCCATTGCCCTTCTGTCTCCCCTAGCTAAAATCATGGAAAAATGTATCCATAAACAATTGCTAGACCACCTAATCCAATATAACTTACTTTCCAACTCACAACATGGTTTCAGACCCTCACACAGCACTACTACTGCCCTTTCAGACCCTCACATAGCACTACTACTGCCCTTTCAGACCCTCACACAGCACTACTGCTGCCCTTTCAGACCCTCACACAGCACTACTACTGCCCTTTCAGACCCTCACACAGCACTACTACTGCCCTTTCAGACCCTCACACAGCACTACTGCCCTTTCAGACCCTCACACAGCACTACTGCTGCCCTTTCAGGCCCTCACACAGCACTACTACTGCCCTTTCAGACCCTCACACAGCACTACTACTGCCCTTTCAGACCCTCACACAGCACTACTGCTGCCCTTTCAGACCCTCACACAGCACTACTACTGCCCTTTCAGACCCTCACACAGCACTACTACTGCCCTTTCAGACCCTCACACAGCACTACTACTGCCCTTTCAGCCCCTCACACAGCACTACTACTGCCCTTTCAGACCCGCACACAGCACTACTGGTGCGCTTTCAGACCCTCACACAGCACTACTGCCCTTGCAGACCCTGACACAGCACTACTGCTACCCTTTCAGACCCTAACACTGAACAACTGCAGCCCTTTCAGACCCTCACACAGCACTACTGCTGCCCTTTCAGACCCTCACACAGCACTACTGCTGCCCTTTCAGACCCTCACACAGCACTAATACTGCCCTTTCAGACCCTCACACAGCACTACTACTGCCCTTTCAGACCCTCACACAGCACTACTACTGCCCTTTCAGACCCTCACACAGCACTACTGCTGCCCTTTCAGACCCTCACACAGCACTACTGCTGCCCTTTCAGACCCTCACAGCACTACTACTGCCCTTTCAGACCCTCACACAGCACTACTACTGCCCTTTCAGACCCTCACACAGCACTACTACTGCCCTTTCAGGCCCTCACACAGCACTACTGCTGCCCTTTCAGACCCTCACACAGCACTACTACTGCCCTTTCAGGCCCTCACACAGCACTACTACTGCCCTTTCAGGCCCTCACACAGCACTACTACTGCCCTTCTTTCCTTCACTCACTGTATCAGCAAAAACCGCAACCTTAATAGTCTTTCATCTGCACTGTTTATAGATCTGTCTAAGGCATTCGATACGGTAAACCACCAAATACTTATAAATATCCTCAAATCTCTGTCACTAGATGCATCTGCTATAAAATGGTTCCAATCCTATCTAGAAAACAGACAACAGGCAGTGCTTTGGCATAATATTTTATCTACCCATCTACCCATCTACCCATGAACATAGGGGTCCCCCAAGGGTCCATATTAGGACCCTTACTATTTTCTATATTTATCAACGACCTTCACCTTGCAATCTCCCAAGCTACATGCATACAATATGCAGATGATTTGACACTTATATGCTCAGCCACATCCATACCTGAGCTTTACTCCCTCACCCAAAAGGTCTTTAACATAGTCGAACTATGGTTTACTCAATGCTGTCTCCTACTTAACCCCAAAAAAACTAAACTCCTTCTTTTCACTCCTACTAGTAAGTCCCCCCCATTAAACCTCACAGTAACATCCAATAACAATACTCTTATATCCCCAGACTTGACTACCGAACTACTTGGTATCACCATAGATAACAACCTTAACTCTGATACCCATATTAATAATACCTTAAAATCTGTTAACAGAAAACTGGGCTCTCTCTACAGAATCAAACCCTTTCTCTCTCCTGCAGCAAGAACAACTATTGCTCACACTCACCTAATTTCTATTCTCCTCTATGCCTCACCCATATACACTAACCTCTCTAAAATCAACCTTAATAAAATGGAAAGTACCTACAATAGCATAGCCAGATTTGCCACTGGAAACCCTTTCAGAACCCACCACTGTATTAACCAAAAGCAACTAGGATGGCTTGAATTACAAAATCAGCTTAAATTCCACCAATTTACCATTGTCCACAAAACCCTTTACCATCCTACAGATACCCCTATACTATCTACCCTCATTGTCCCCTACAACAATCTTAAGACCTTACGTTCATCACAAAGACTGCTGGTAAATATTTGTAAATCTAGCAACAGGGCTGGAGACTCTCTTTTCTGTAATACTGCTGGAAAATCCTGGAACCTTCTTCCTGCTGAACTTTCCCCTGTTCCCTCAATATCACTCTTCAAAAACAAACTGAATTTTTTTCTCAGAACACAGTGGTTATGCCCTTGTACTAAACCTGACTGATATATTACCTTTCTTCCTTGGATCTACCTACACTCCTCTTTTCTATATTCTTGTTCCTTTTCTTACTAACAACAAACTTATTCCTTTCTAGATCTTTTCTTATTATCTCCTCATAACTTCTTCAGTTAAACCTGTTTTAACACATATTCTGAATATTACAGCTCATACTTTTGTTGTCCTTCTTTATGCCAACCTGCCTACTAATAAAGTAGTAAAGTTACTTATAGTAAAGTTACTTATCTAACTCAACTGCTATCCTGTAAATGCTATATTGCAACTACAGCTGTATTATGTTGTGTTTTTTACTTAGCACTAGACTAAGAACTAACGACCACTAAGATTATTCCTTGTCTTTTTTCTAGCAATGTTTAACATGAATTTAATCTTGTATATGTTATTATATTCGTTCTTCCTCATAGCTTATCTCCCTGGAACTCTGAGATTATTCCTGGTCTTTAACATGAAATTAATCTTTGTACATGTGATTATATTTTTGTGCTTCCTCGGAGCTTTTCTCCCCAGGCCCCTACTGAAAATGGATATGTATCCAGTTAGACTAGCCCAGTCAACAAATGTAAAATAAAAAAAATAAATAAATATATTAAATTCTATTTGACTAGGCTGGCAGCCTTCCCCCATCTCTCCCCCGGGGAACTCAAGCAAGTTTTTCAAGTGCCCCTTGAGAAACATCGCTTGAGAGTGTCAGGTCTATCTGGGTGTACCTCACCCCATTCCCTGTCTTGAGAACCCATCTGCATTGGTATTGCTACTCCCACTGCGGTGCTGCACTGACATATCATATGCTTACAACCCCAGACTCCATCTTAGCAACTTGGCATTTTGCTGACTGGCTCTGTTTAACCATGTTAGAGGGTTGTGATCCGTCATCACAGTGAATTATGGCTAGACATTCCTTTTCTACCACTGCATAGCATTCCTCCCTGGGTTGGAGCCTATGACTGAGATAAACCACTGGGTGCTGTTCTCTCCCTGAAGAAATCTGGCTAAGTACAGCCCCCACCCCATAGTTTGAAGCATCCACCTGCACAACAAATTCTTTGCTGTAGTCTGGACTGGCTAACATAGGGGGTCCTCCCAAAGCTTCCTTAAGCTTCTGAAATGCCTGGCCACATGCTGGGGTCCACCCTACCTTATCTGGCCTGTTCTTCCTTGTCAGGTCTGTGAGGGGAGCAGCTATGGTACTATAATTGGGAACAAACTTTCTGTAGTACCCTGCTGTCCCTAAGAATGCCCTCACCTGCTTTTTGGTAACAGGTGCAGGCCATGCCTGAATAGCTTCCACTTTGGCAGGTTCTGGCCTTATCTTACCACTCCCCACTCTATGTCCTAGGTAGGAAACCTCTGTCATACCCACCTGACATTTGCTTGGCTTAATGGTCAACTCTGCCCTCTGTAGTCTGCCCAGCACCTCCCTGACATGCTGAAGGTGCTCTTGCCAGGAATGGCTGTAGATAGCAATATCATCCATGTAAGCAAGGGCAAAAACCCTCCTGCTAAGATATGATCTACCAGCCTCTGGAAAGTCACTGGGGCATTCTTCATCCCAAAGGGCATCTTTGTGAACTCATACTAGCCAAAGGGAGTCACAAAGGCTGACTTCTCTCTAGCACTGGGAGTCAAGGGCACCTACCAGTAACCCTTGGTAAGATCAATGGTTGTAAGATACTTAGCCCCACCCAGCTGCTCTAGGGCCTCATCTGTGCTAGGCATAAGGTAAGCATCTGACTCTGTGTGACTAATTTCCTGTAATCCACACAGAACATGTTGCTGCCATCCACCTTTGGCACCAGCACCACTGGAGAGGCCCAGGGACTGTTGGACTCTTGAATCGCCCCTAGTTCCAACATCTCCTTTACCTCTTCCCTCAGAATCTGTTTGACTGTCTTAGGCACCCTATAAGGGACCTGCCTGATAGGCCTTTGGGGTCCTGTATCCACCTGGTGCTGCACCAGGTGGGTGCTCCCTGGTTTCCCCGTGAACACGTCCCCAAATTCCTGCAACATTGCTCGGATTTCTCGAACCTGGGTAGGAGATAGCTACTGGGATATTGCTACCCCTTCCACCGAGGTGTCAGCCCGAGCCTCACTGAGGAGATCAGTCCCCAGATCTCCCTCAGACTCTTCCTGCAATCCACTGCAAATGCTCAGCACAAAGGCCTCTCTATCATGGTAAGGTTTCATTATGTTAACATGGTGCAATTACCCTGCTGTCCCTAGCACTTCCACCATGTAGTTAACAGTACTTACCTTTCTTACCAAATTGTATGGTAACTCCCAAGCTGCTTGCAGCTTGTTTTGTCTGACAGGAATGAGAATCATCACCTGCTGCCCTACAGCATACTTTCTAGCTCGAGCATTCCTGTCATACCACACCTTTTTCTGTTGTTGGGCTTCTGCCAGGTTCTCCTGGGCCAGGCCCATGAGTTCCCTGAGCCTTGTCCTGAGGTTCAGAACATATGCCACAACAGACTCCTTGTGAGGCTCACGCTCACCTTCCCACTCACCTCAAATTAAATCTAGAGGACCCCTCACCCTATGCCCGTACAGCAACTCAAAGGGTGAAAAACCTGTGGATTCCTGGGGAACCTCTCTGTAAGCAAAAAATAGATGGGGCAAATATTTGTCCCACTTCCTCTTAAACCGATCTGCAAATGCCCATAGCATGGACTTGATTGTAGAGTTTAACATCTCAACAAGACCATTAGTCTGGGGATGGTAGGGGGTGGTCTTCATGTGCTTCACCCCACAGGGCTTCCACAGACAAGCCAGCAGGTCTGACATAAAATTGTCACCTCTGTCAGACAGTATTCCTTTGGAAAACCTACCCTGCTGAAAATTTCTAGCAAAGCATTTGCTACCTTCTCAGCCTCAATGGAGGACAAAGCCACTGGCTCAGGGTATTGTGTAGCATAATCTACAATCACTGGGTTATACTTTTTCCCTGTGGAACTTGGGGTACTCAGAGGACCCACAATATCCATAGCTACCCTCTGAAATGGCTCTTCAATCACAGACAAAGGCATCAAACGAACTCTCACCTTGTCTCCTGCCTTGCCTACCTTTTGGCACTGCTCACAGGTCCTGCAGTACCCTGTTACATCTCTGGAAATTCCAGGCCAATAGACGTTTTGCATAATACGCCTCTTTGTAGGTTTTATGCCCATATGACCTGCAAAGGGAATATCATGGGCCATGGCTAGAAGCGCTAGACGGTAAGCTTTAGGCACTACCAACTGCTGTACTCTCTCATCTTCTAGCCCTCCCTCCCTCAGGGGTCCACTCTCTGTACAGTAACCCTTTGTTCCAGTATACAGATTCCCCCTTCCCCTGAGAATCAGGTGCCTCCCTAGCTACCAGCCTCAGGACTTGCAGTGTAGGGTCTGAGAGCTGAGCCTGTCTCAAGTCTGAACTTGTAACCCTTCCCAGCTTCCCTTCCACAGGAAGTCTGGCATCCTCTGACAGTGGTGCCTCACTGTCAGCCTGGGTACGACTACTCACCTCTGCCTTTGCAGTTACCCTGTCCAAGGGAACATCAGTACCCACAAGCAGCTGTGTCTCACATTCAGTCTCACTGCTACAGTGTAGCTCACTTCCTGAAGTAACCACCTCAGCAGTCCTGGCTGCAAGTATGCAGTCTGTCTGGGTCTCCACCAGGCTAACAGACCCACATGCTTGTCTCATAGCCTCACTGCATTTATCTGCATAAGTACATGGTACTGTCTCATCCAAATCCTTCCTTCTCAGGACATCTGCAGGATGGTAGTTCCATACCCGTGTTGTCTCAAGACAACCTACTATAGGCATTTTGTCTTTCACACTTACTGGCTCTCTCACCTTTGGTTCCCCACCTTGCCTCCATGGACACTTGTATGCCACATGGCCCCACTGGTTACATTCAAAACATTTAACCCTAGCTCCTGGACATATACCTGGACTAGTGGCTTCCCCTGCTACTGGCGCATTCTATTGGAGCAGTCTGTGCTGCCCACCATGGGTTCCTTTAGTCCCATGAGCAGTACTGGGGGTCCCTTTCCTGTGCAGGGCTGCCCTGCTTGCTAGGTATAGGTCTCCCTGCTTCCCCAACTCCTCTGAAGTAGCACACTGTCTATCAGCTAACCAGATCTTCATGTCCTCAGGCAAAGTGCTAAGGGCTTGTTCCCTTACCAAAAGCCCTGCCAACCCTTCAAAAGTGGTGACCTGACATCCACTCACCCAGCTATGAAAATAAGTGCTCAGTTCAACAACATATTCACATACATTTTCATCTGCCTTGTGTCTGTACTCACGAAACTTTTTCCTATACATTTCAGGTGTGAGGTTAAAGCATTCTAACAAATGTACTTTTACAGCAGTATAATCAAAACAGTCAGTGTCATGTATTTTTGCTAAAGAAGTTACAGCCTTACCATGGAGTAAGGGGGTCAGGAACCGTACCCAGAGCCCTTGATCAACTTCATACTGTTTACATACCCGCTCAAACATATGAATGAAGCTATCAAAATTATCCCCCTCTTTAAACTGTGGAAGAAATTTACTGACCTTTTGTGCTTCTGGGGTCCGGTTACTCCCTTCCCCATTATCTCCATGACTGGCGAAGAGTCAACATTTCCTTCTCATGCTTTCTCTGCCGTTCCTATTCTTCAGCTTCTAGGCTCCTCATTCTCTCGTCTGCTTCCAGTTCCATACGCCTGGCCTCCAACTCAAGTCTCTTTAGCTCCAGCTGGATTTTTAAGTCCACTGCAGAAAGGTTGAGCTGTCCATTCTCTGAGAATATTGTATCTCCACTGTCAGTCTGATTATCCTCCATGTTGCTCTTTTCTGATGCAGCTGTAACCAAGGCTGCAATCAGGTCTGCCTTAGTCAGGTTTCCATGCACCAGCCCCCTAGCCTGACACATCACCACCAGCTGGCTCCTTGTCAGCTTTCCATACTCTTCTGTTGACATGCTGTCTGCTCACCCTGACTAACACTAAGCTAACAAAAGAAATAAACAATTGTGATCTGAACTCTTGATATACACTGCGTGGCTGTTTTAGAGTACAAAACACTTTTAGAGATCACTGTACATAAGCTACAGGAATTCCCTTTACCCACACCACTACAAGCCAATTAGTATGTGAAGTAGATCCCACCACTGCTACCAGTTGTGACAACCGTGCCCTGGCCCAGCAATCAAGGAGCCTCAATCCTCACCACTAACACCAGGGAAGTCATCTCCTAGAGGAGGAAAGGATAACTAATACAGACAGTAAAGTACAATTTCCCTTAAGTGCACACAGAGATCACAGTCAGTATGGGGCTGGCTGCTCCCTTGCTCACCAGGTCCCCAATAAGACTCCCCACTGGCACAGCTATAGGGTCCAGGTCTCAGCCTAACTGGGCAAGCTAGAACCTCCAGTACCCTCTCTGTCCAACTAGCGCTTCGTGTCCCTGTCCAAGTAGCTGACACAACACACACACACACTTTGAGATAAGTATTTATACAACTTCACAGACACTCCTGGGAAGGCTGACACAGATTCTCCAGCTGTGCCCCTTTACCCAGACTATACGGTAGTAATTACTGCCATCACCTAGTTAATAATATCAGCTAGTAAAAGGCCCTTAAAAGGGTGTCCAATTATTACTGTGCAATATTAATATCCAATGGTAATGTGACTATACAGTCTAAGACTTATTGGAAGGGCTTAGACAGTAAACTATAAATATATAATGTACTCTAAAGCATACTTCATGTCTACACAAAGCAGCCACAGGTAGAAGGTTTTAAAAATATTTAACAATAAATAATTAAAACACAAGACAAAACTACTACACCACAGAGATATCTAAGAGTTCACAGATCACACAGAAACTTATAATAATATTGTAGGATATATTTGATTACACATAAAAATACTTAATCTAACTTTCTAATCTTTAGCTAATCTTAGAGAAGACACATTGCTACAATCCTACTTACATACATAAAGAGCATAGGCAGTGCTGGTAAGTTAGATGTCCAGATCAAAATGCTCTTTGGTCTCTTGTGACATGTCTCTAAGGCCCTGCCAAAATTACATCATTTTTGACACTCAGGTTTTCCCAGTATTCATATTGCATCATCTTAACACCTGGTCTGAGTTCTCAGGCCACAAACTGCATTATTTAGCAATCTAACACCTCCTCAGAAACTTACAACGATACAAGACATTTCACATGTATATGCTAACAGAAACTAAAGCAATAAAAGCACCTTTCACATCTAATTCTAGTCATAAATTTTAGCCTTAAAACAATGGGCATGAAATCTTCATCCAGACGCCCTCGGGCCAAATTCTAACATGAAAGGATACAACATGCTTCACTGGGCCAGTAGAGTGCAATGTTGTCACATATTTTGCAGTTCCACATTTCACAGTGTTTTCTTACATTTAAAAACACAAGCCTGTATTTTACTTTTATTTATACAGTTGATAGAATTATATATTAAATTCTATTTGACTAGGCTGGCAGCCTTCGCCCATCTCTCCCCAATCGTCACAGCATAACATAATAAATATATTAATAAATCCGTACTATATTTTTAAGCAAGATAGAAATATAAAGCAGAGAGACACTGACTCAGAAATATCTACTGAAAAATCCAACAGTTATATTCCTGTAGTAACAGAATAGTAAAGAAAAAAGGGGAAAGGGGAGAAAAACTGGAATGCATTAATAAATCTCATAGTCTGTGTTAAAATATATGCCAAACAATATTAAGCACTATTAACTTAACATTTGAGCAGGCAGATCAATGAGCCCAGTGTTCTCCATACAGGTAGAGATCTATCAGCTTCTTTTTAAATTCATTCTTACTTGTTGAACATCTAATTTTTTCATGCAAGGATTTCCAAATGTTAACAATACAGCTGGAAATCTGTCCTTCAGTAAAGCTGCTATGGTTGTTCATAGGTAAGTACTAGGCTATTGGCCCTAGGGCCTATATAAGCCTAGCCAAAAAGGTACCCTGGCTTTCGCCACCCAAGAAAATTATTTTCATGCGCCCCTGTTGAGCAGAGCCACAGAAGTGATCCCCAGGGTGAATTTCCTATTTCCCATCCAATCATCAAGATTTTTCTTGAAGAGTGCTAACGAGGAGCTTTGTTTGATATAGATAGGTAGTTTGTTCCAGAGTATGGGAAGTCTCTGGGACGGGAATCTATCCCTCCAACATGTTCTGTTTATTGTGGTAACAAGGTTTATGTCCCTAGAGTATATAGCTTGGAGGGATTGGGATTTCTTTAAGTGGAGCATGTCCAACAGCTCTGGGTTTGACATAGCTTTGTATATTAGGCAGAGATCGCCTCTGAGTAGGCGATATGCGATGGGGTAAAGCTGGAGTTTTTTGAGACGGTCTGTGTAGGGCATCTGTTTGAGGCCGGTAATCCTCTTTATGAGGTATTTCTTCAGCCTTTCCAGTTGTTGTCGATGTCTTGTGAGGTACATACCAAAAGGGGCTACCGCCTATGTGGTAGTTCATGGGTATAGAGTTTTTACCAAAAGGGATGACAGTGCACTTTTTGGCATTGAGCTTGAGGCTATGGCTTTGATACCAGGCATCCGTCTCACTGAGGCCCTTCTGTAGGATGTCCACATCATTAGGAGTTTTGATTATGGCTCCTAGTTTGCAGTCATCTGCAAACTTCATTAGCTAAAGACATTCTGTGTTAGCCTGTACTTCAGAGAAGTAGATACCAAACAGGAGAGGACCCAGGACTGAACCCTGTGGTACTTCACTTGTCACTGGTCTGAAGTCAGATTTGGAGTCTGCTACTTTCACAGTGTGGGTTCTGTCAGTGAATCAGTTGGCAACCCATCTTGTAACATAGGGATTTATACCTAGTTTAGTGAGTTTATATACAATTCCAGAGTGGGGGATGGTGTCAAAAGACTTGGCGAGATCTAGATAGGCTGTGTGAAGCACCTTACCCTCATCTATGACTTTGGTGACTTAATCTGCCTTTTAGAAATCCGAACTGGGTGGGGTCCCGAGTTTGGAGATTACCAATGTCTTTGTTTATAAGTTCCATGAATCTATGTATGAACCTATACGTTCCTTGCAGACCAGGCTCATCAGGCTAATGGGGTGGTAGTTCCCGGGGTCTGTGGTGGATCCGCCTTTGTGGAGTGGGATAACCATTGCTGTGTGCCATTCATTGGGCACAAAGCCTGAAGTGAGGCTATGATTGAACATGGTACTTAGGTGAGCTGCCAATTCGTTCTGTTGTTTGTATAGAACACAGCCTGGGATGTTGTCAGGTCCCATGGATGCTGTGTTCCTGGCTTTGGAGAGTGTGGTTTTTACATGGCAGATGTGATTACAGGAACTTTGCATTCCTCCGGTATAGAGATGGGCCCTTTAGGGGGGTGAGAGGGGGGATAAAGTTAGCACTGAACCTATCTGCCAGGATGTTGGCAATATCAGTTGGTTCTGTATATTTAGTGCCATCTTTGGTAGGAAATTGTATTCAGGGAAAGATTTTGTTTTTGAGTGCATGCCTGGTATTATCATATCATTATGTAATTTCATTAGCATCAGATCCGAAGTAATCATAGCACCATGAGGGGAATATATAACTGTGGTCCTGAGATGACTCTTTTCAGGTAATTGATTATATTTTTAAAATTAATATGAAATCAGTTGTAAAATAAAAAAAAAAATCCCTGTCTCCAAGAAACCAGCAGGGTACTTATCTAGCTAAAAAATTAACCCATAAAATCCTATCAAAATGAATGGGAAAAGGAACCTAGAAGTGAGAGGTCATTGTTTTCCTTATAGTGGCCTCTCCTATTCACCATCTAGCACTGTAACAGGACATGCGAGCCAGTGCATGTCTAATACTATGTTAGCTAGGTACCTGAGCTTGATTGCATCCTCATTCTGGGCTTACTTAGTCTTTATTCCAGAGATGTAGACAGGAGCACATGTTCGTATCTCCAGGGACAGTTGTCTCTTACAGGTATCTCTTTCTATTATTTCATGGCAGGAAGCTGAATATATGTGTGGCAGGGATAATGTTACTGTCTGCACTTTCCCAGCTCTGTGGAACAGGGAGAAAACCCTGACTGTGACTTACATAACCCAGATTCACTTAGAGGCTTGGGCACTGGAGGAGCTAAGTGGGAGGTTAGACGGATTAGCTGATGTCAGCTCATTTATTCTAGAGGGGACTGGCATGAGGCACTTGCCAGGGCACAGTTCCATGGCTGAACCACAGGTGGAGACAGAGGTTACCAGAGCATGTTGTCTGTAAGAGTGACATGGCTTTGGTTGAATTTCATGGAGCTGGGGACAGTCAGGACCACAAGTCCATTCTATGCTTTCCTCTTGGATGCTACAGGCATGCATAGAATAAGAAATATGTGTAGAACCTAACAAAAAAAAATCATTGTTGGACGCCTGAATGATGGTCTCATAATCTGTTCTTGTCCCATGTGAATGAATGGACTGGAGACACTTCTTGCCAATGTAGAACAAACAGCCGATATGGATCATGGCAAAGGTTTGATAGTTGGCAGGAATTATGTATAAAAAATGTACACACTGTTTACAACACATTCTAGTCATGGTTTGTTTGATTATATATACTTTTATTATGTAGGCAGTGTGGGCCTTTTATTACAGCAGCAGTAATTTAAAATATATTACCGTGATCATTTCTTCATTCTGTATCTTAATGATCACACACTGGAGGTTATCACCAAAAGCAGCTGCCTAGAAAGCAGTCTGCTGATGAAAGAAAAGAACAACTATGTGATCAAAGTGAAGTGGTTATTGATATGGCTTGCTAATGGTAGGGACAGTATAAACGTTGACTTGCAAAATGGTGAGACAAAAATCATGAGCGTTTACAGTAACAAACTTGCACATTGTCAGAAGTTTTCACCTTGTAAGTAAACACTTGGCCAGCAGGAAGTAAAAAACAAACCAAAGCAAATAAAACCCACTCAAGTGGGGGACTTCACCCCCCACACCCCCTAATTAAGTATACCAACTCCGAGATTGCACTACAGTAGAGAAAAGGCCAAAGTTCACGATGTTGGCTAAGTGTTTATTACTCGGTGAAAACTTATGATGTACTTTCGTTAATGTAAACTTTCATGGTTTTTGTCTCGCCATTTTGCAAGTCAACATAATGGTACTTTGCTGTTTTAAATGAAATACATATATATATATATATATATATATATATATATATATATATATATATATATATATGTGTGTGTGTGTGTGTGTGTGTGTATCAACAGGCTGAAATACATTACTGCAGTCAAATTTTCTTTCACTTTCATCGGAGTCTAACATCAAGGGACTATGGGGAAAGTAGCTGTATTTTTTTGGGGGGGGGTGAAACCATTGTGCACTTGTATAATCACTTTGAATGATCTGGGGGAGGGTTCTCTGAGTGAAAGCAGACCAGTTTCACAATCTCTGAAGAGCAATCATTTCTGTGGCACTTTGGGATAGTGCATGCTTGTATTGAGAGCAAGAAATTGAAATGCATTACTGTAACCACTGTTGCTTTTACTTCATTCAAAATCAAACATCAGAAGTATATACTAAAGATAAATAGCTATCTTTTGGGCTAGGGTAAGGAGACATTCTTTGTGTTAAGTGGTGGACATCTGCATGACCATTGTTCAGTGATCATGGCTATGGCGTGTAGGATGCATTACGTATGTCTGTCATCTACAATTCAAAGTACATTACTGCGGCCATTATATCTTTCATTTTCTTTTTAATGAAGCATCCGAAGTGTACAGAATGTGGCTACAATTTTTTAGGGGGGCAGGCTCTGTGTGAAAGTAAAGCGCAGTTGGGCCATCACTGTTAAATAATGATACATTTGGCTTGGAGGTGGAAGTGTATGTCTTTGAGAACAGCAAGCTGAAGTATGTTATTGTAGGCATTACATTATGTGATGTCTTCTTAGTCAAAGGTGCTGTACCCTGTGAGAATAGATGCCAACATCCTGGCAGATAGGTTCAGTGCTAACTTTACCCCCCTCTCACCCTCTAAAGGGCCCATCTTTATACCGGAAGAATGCAGAGTTCCTGTAATCATGACTGCACAGGTAAAAACCTCACTCTCCAAAGCCAAGAACACAGCATCCATGGGACCTGACAACATCCCAGGCTGCCTTCTACATGAACTACAGAATGAACTGGCACCCCACCTAAGTACCATTTTCAATCATAGCCTCACCTCAGGCTTTGTGCCCATTGAATGGCACACCGTGACAGTTATCTCACTCCACAAAGGGGGGGGCCACAACAGACCCTGGGAACTACCGCCCCATTAGCCTGACGAGCCTCGTCTGCAAGGCCATGGAATGTATCATCATGGAACTCATAAACAAAGACATTGGAGATCTCCAAACTCTGGACCCCACACAGTTTGGGTTTGTAAAAGGCAGATCATGTCTCCTAAACCTGATAGACTTCTTTGAAGTAGTCACCAAAGCCATAGATGAGGATAAGGTAGTTCACACAGCCTATCTAGATCTCACCAAGGCATTCAACACCATCCCCCACTCTGGAATTATAGATAAACTCACTAAACTAGGTATAAATCCCTATGTCACAAGATGGGTTGCCAACTGGCTTACTGACAGAACCCACACTGTGAAAGTAGGAACCCACACTGTGAAAGTAGCAGACTCCAAATCAGACTTCAGACTAGTGACAAGTGGAGTACCACAGGGTTCAGTCCTGGGTCCCTCCTGTTTGGTATTTACTTCTCTGAAGTACAGGCTAAGACAGAAGGTCTTTGGCTAACTAAATTCGCAGATGACTGCAAACTAGGAGCCATAATCGAAACTCCTAACGATGTGGACATCCTACAGAAGGGCCTCACTGAGACAGATGCCTGGTGTCAAAGACATGGTCTCAAGCTCAATGCCAAAAAGTGCATTGTCATCCCCTTTGGTAAAAACTCTGTATGCATGAACTACCACATAGGCGGTAGTCTACTTAACACCGAAAGTGTGATAAGGGACCTTGGGACACAGGTGGACAGTAGTCTCTCCTTTGATAATCACATCGCCACAGTGGTCAGGAAATCCTTCTACATGGCACACCTCATCACAAAAGGTTTCTCATCCAGAAAAAAAGAGGTCATTGTTCCCCTCTGCTCATCACTCATTAGACCCATTATAGAATACAACGCCCCTTTTGGTATGTACCTCACAAGACATCTACAACAACTGGAAAGGCCACAAAAATACCTCACAATGAGGATTACTGGCCTCAAACAGATGCCTTACGCAGACTGTCTCAAAAAACTCCAGCTTTACTCCGTCGCATATCGCCTACTCAGAGGCGATCTCTGCCTAACATACAAAGCTATGTCAAACCCTGAGCTGTTGGACATGCTCCACTTAAAGAAATCCCAATCCCTCCGAGCTACATGCTCTAGGGACCTAAACCTTGTCACCACAATAAATGGAACATGCCGGAGGGATAGATTCCTGTCCCAGAGACTTCCCAAACTCTGGAACAGACTACCTATCTATGTCAAACAGAGCTCCTCATTAGCACTCTTCAAGAAAAATCTTGATGATTGGATGGGTAATAGGAAATTCACCCCGGGGATCACTTCTGTGGTTCTGCTTGACAGGGGCACAGGAAAATAATTTTCTTGGGTGGCGTAAGCTATGGAACCTTGCTAGCTAAGCTTGCTTAGGCCCTTGGGACTATAGCCTAGTACCTACCTATGAACCTTTGAACCTATGAAAAGCAGTGAAATCACTGAGGGTAGAGTAGCATTCTTGAATGCACTTTGTACCCATTTATCTTATTAGAATTCTGATAGTTTCTTTTGAAACTGTAATAGGAGATCTATCCTATGGCCTCTTACAGAGGTTCCAAATTCAGTGTTTCAGAAGACCTTGTGTCACAGCCTGGTAGTATACCTGTTTTCTACTGAGGGTTGTGTATGATATCTGCTCAAAAAGCAGACTGGAAAAAGTAAGCAGAACATATGTATACTAATGTTTTTCCCATCCCAAGACCTTGCCTAATTGCTGCTACCACCAAATTGGCCCATTCATTCCTGGACAGCATAAGCAGGCCATTCCTAGGTTGAGACTGAGCCCTTTGGCTCATTTGGTCTCACCCAGGAATCCCTATCAGTGAGAGTTGGATGGTAGGGAATGGGCCTAACATGCTGGTCCTGTCATTGAGAACACTCCTCCTCTCTCAGTTACTTCTCTGAACCTGCTGTTGCTGCCCTTTGATGGGAAGTATGCCTACACATGGCAGCTCAAACTCCACTGGGTGACAGCTAGTGCTCCTGCTAGGTGATGCCCTTGTGGTGAGCCAGAGCTACCTGCTGCTTTTGGGATGGGTGATGTGACAAGGGCCATTCACTCCCATTACCCCAGATCAGATCCTACAGGCATTCAAGCTGCTATTCAGACTGTGGTCTCCTATAGCAGAGTAAGGGCATTGCCCTTCTACACCATGGACCTGATCAACATATGTGTACTAATTTATCATTACACCAGAAGTAAAAAAAAAAAAAAAAAAAAAATTAGAAATATTTCACCAGGCATCATTTCTATTGCTGCATGTAAGTGATGCCCAAACTGCATGTACTGACAAAGACAGTGTACTGTCATGCATATCAGGATTGAGATGCATTGAAATCCTAGAGAGTTCAGTGGTATTCTCGTGTGTGTTTTATGCAAACTGTCTAAAGTAAACTGACACTATCTCAGACTCATGTTCCAAATGTGATGGTTGAGAATAAATGTGGTGTTACCATCTGACATCATAGCCGATTTCCATTGTGGACTGTTTGGCCTCTGCTGAAAAGGCAGGAAAAAGTGATGCCTTGAAAACATGCACATGTGGAATTAGAAATAATGATCTGAGGACACTTTAAGAATATTTACATGAACTTACAGTAACATTATATTTGTTCTTCACTAGGTCATTTAATTAGTAGGGCGAGATTCCTCAAGACTGGAAATATGGATTTGTTAAACCCATCTTTATATGGCTATAGGACAAACCAAAAGTCATACAGACCCATAACCTTACTTTTTTTCTGTGGAAAAATAATGGAGATGGTTATTTCAGATAAATTATTTTCAGAATTGGAAAGATTGGGAATTGAAACCGTATATCAGCATGCACGTGTTGAATATTGATCTATAACCACATGTAACATGATGTTCTGTAACAATATAATTACAGCTATAAATGAAAAATTGGGCAGTAATGTAATTTATATAGACTTAATTTCAGCCTTTGATCGGGTCATACAGAAAACACTGAACAATAATTTAGAACAAGTAGGCATTAATCTTTACAAGATGGATAGCTGAATGGCTTACAGATAATACATAGCAAGTATCGTACAGCAATTGGACAGGTGAAATTCTAGGTTACAGTCAAGTTGTTCAACAGAGCTGTATCCTAGGCCCATAACTGTTTAAGCTGTATCTGTCAGATCTATCATTTTTCATCTGAAGTGTTCTACTTTCTGTATGCAAATGATATGAAAATAGATAAATTGATTACACGTGTTGCAAGTAAGGCATGTCTGCAGAGGAACTTGACTAAATTGACCATTTGGGTACAGGAGAATCAGAATAGTATGTTGATAAATACACACAAAACTGAGCATGTATGATGTGAAAGACATGGGTTAAAGGGTGAATATTCAATTACAGCACATAGAGATTGAAACAGCCGAATCTGAAGTAGGGACTTCATTTGTCAGCAACCCGTGGGTCTTGGATCCGATATCGGATCCGAGCCGGCAACTTGTTTCATAGCTAATGGATCCGAGCTCCTAGCTCCTCCCCTCACCCATAATCCCCTGCCAACCCTCCATGACCCCAGATCTAGTTTGCCGCGCTTGTGGATGGCTGGATTCCATTGAGCTCTAGCAAAAAATCGTCAGTTAAGTCTGTTTTTCTGTCAAATTTCTCTACCTTATTTTAAAAAAAGTGTGTAAGAGTTAGGTTCCCTGTAGTATTACATTTTTTTACTTAGTTTTTTCCCTCCCTTCGCTGGTCGTTAGTGAGTGTGTGTGTGTGTGTGTTTGTGTAGCACTCCCTTTTATCTTTCAAGTATGGCTGAGGCCCCAAAAGCCATTTTTTTCTAAATGTACCGAGTGTGGCCATAAGCTCTCCCCGGCTGATGGCCACACTCAGTGCGTTCGGTGCCTTGGGGTTGAACACCTCACCTCAGGCTGTACCATTTGTGCAGCGTTCAACCCCAGGGCACTGAAATAGCGGAGGTCAAAGCTGGTCCTGGCGGGACTTTTGCCCCCGGACACGGCTCCGGCCTCCGCTGCTCCCGTGGCACTACCACAGGCTGTGGTTGTTGCCACTCCTGCCCCCCTTCCTTCGGCCGGGACTCAAACTCCCACTAAAGCGCCGGAGGACAGGGAGGCTAGGAGGGAGAAACGGAGGGAGAAGCACCACAAGCGGCGGGCCGAGGCCTCCACTTCGGCCCCGCCAGCTAAGCAGGCTTCTCCCTCCACTGCTTCTAGGTCTCCTCCTCCTCGGCTCCGATCTCCTTGTTTCTCCCCAGGGCCCGAGGAGGAGGCCCGATCTCCATCGAGGTCATCGAGGCGGCATTCCAGGCCTGCCTCGGTGGCCTCTTTGAGATCAACATTCAGCATGTCTGATGCATACTTGGACCGGATGATGTGAAGATTCATCCAGGCCCAGCTGCAGATGGGAGTGCTCTTGCCCCCCCCCTCTTCGGGGGGAGCTTGACACCTTTTTTCGCTCCAATTGCTCCTTCTCCGACCCGCTACCCGGGTTCGGAGTGTTCGGAGCCGAGCAGCGTTGGAGCCGAGGGTGGGTCGGCGCCGACAGTACTTGGTACTTCAGATCCGACCCTGCCCTTGAGCCTGTTGGATCCGACCTCTCGGAGCCGTGGCCCGAGCTTCGGATCCGAGGGATTCAGTGTGCCTTCGGCTCCATCCAGGTTGGAGCACACTGGTCCTTCGGATCCGATGGTCTCGGTGCCGGTTCCGATCCCTTCATCGGATCCAAGTGGGAGCCGACTCTCAGAGCCCAGAGAGAGAGTGGTTCCCCCTCGGCCTTCAATGTAGTGGAGAGGGCTCTGTCGAGAGCATCCGAACCCCCGGCCCTTGTCTCGGCTCCACCCTGCACTCCCTCTCTGCTGGGCCAGGCTTCCATCACCCGGCCTAAGGGACAGCCTGCTTCAATGTCCCAGGTAGTTCCATTGGAGCAGGATGTTGCTGGCGAGACCTCCTCGGACAGCCCCCCCCGAGGAAGTGCCCCGCAAGCATAAGTGCAAGAGGAGGCACGTGGACTCCCCTGAGTCCTTAACTGAGGACACAGACTTGGATGAAGGGGAAGGCTCCCCAAGATCACCCCCTGAGGATGTCTCCTTTGGAGACATCATGGAGATGCTGAGGATCAGAGGTGGGTGGTCTGCCCCCAAGTCTTCCTCCGATGAGTCCAAGTTTCTGGAGGCATTCGAAGCAGGTCCATCTACCTCTTGGGTGTCCCCTCCGGCCTACCCCTTGGTGGACCTTATTACCACCAGGGCGGGGAAGGACCCGTACACCGTGGAGCCAATACCCAAACGCCCGGACAGGATACTAAGCCCCCCCCCTCAGACCGGTCACACTGGAGCAAGGGTCCCCCCGTAGATGCCATGTTGACGGCGGCAGCCACGAAGAGGGAACTAGCTCAGAAGAGCCCCTCAGTCCATCCACTGAGCAAGGAGTCCCGCTCAATGGACCGCTTAGGGAAGTGAGTTTTTAGTTCAGCAACCTTCTCGGTAAGGTCTCTGAACTATATGGCACATGTCATCAGGATGCAGCGGGATCTTATCAAAGAATACGCTGCCTCCCCCCCTGAGTCCATGTCAGCGGAGGACAAACAATTGTACTCCACCCGAATGGCCACTCTGAGATCCATTTCAAATACCTCTATGCGGCTATTGTCCCAAGCCACCGAGGGAGCCGCTAGGGCTAGTGGAGCGGGCCTAGTCATGAGACGTCAGGCCTGGCTCCGTCATTGTGACTTTGCGGAGCCCTTTAAAGCGTCTTTTGCGAACGCCCCTTTCAATGGTTCTGCCCTGTTTGGCAAAACGGTTCGCGAGACACTTGTCCAGAGCGAGAAGGACGGGAAGACGTTGTCTGCCGTCGGAGTCCGCTTCTCTGCTCCCCAGTGGTCCTTTTCGAAGAACCAAAAGGGTCAGAAGAAGATGTGGTTCCGGGAATCACAACATTCCCAACCCGCTCCGGACAACCAGTCCTTCCGTGGCAGAGTAGGACAGGGAGGATGCCGCCCCAGGGGCAGAGGGGCTCCGAGAAACTTTGGGTCCAGAGAACCTTTCTCTGACCAGCCCACACAGCAGCCCTGAAGGGTTGCCCGACTGCTCCACTCTGGAGGCAGTTGCGGCCGCTTCTCGGAGCACCTAGCGGCATGGGAGTCCATCACGACAGACCACTGGGTGCTTCGAATTATATCCAGAGGGTACAAAATCCCATTACTTCATGTCCCCAAATTCAAGAACCTCCCCGATGTACCACCCGATCAGAGGGAGGCTGCAGCCGCAGAAATTCAGCAGCTGCTAAGAAAAAGAGCCATCCAGCCCGTCCCCCAAGACCAGCTCGGATTAGGGTTCTACTTCAGGTTCTTTTTGGTGCCAAAAAAGACGGGGGACTTGAGACCGATTCTAGACCTGTCCCACTTGAACCTGTCGGTAACCAAGGAAAAATTCCGAATGGTCACTCTTCAATCTCTTCTCCCCCTTCTAAGGGAGAACGATTGGATGTGCTCTATAGACCTCAAGGATGCGTACTACCACATTCTAATGGACAGATGATCCAGGAGGTTCCTCCGCTTCCGGCTAGGAGCCAGTCACTACCAGTTCAGGGTCCTTCCCTTTGGCCTCACCACAGCCCCCAGGGTGTTCACCAAGGTATTAGCAGTGATTGCGGCCCACCTGAGACTCCAGGGAATACAGGTCTTTCCGTACCTGGACGACTGGCTCCTGACCGCCCCAACAAGGCATCTACTTTGCTCATCCAGAGATTTCTTTCTCTGCCTAGCCCCACAGTTAGGCATCACCATCAATGCCGACAAATCCTTTCTGGCCCCGACACAAGTCATAGAATTCATAGGAGCCAGAATAGACACCAGAGATCTTTTGCAACTTCATGTGCGGGCTATCCTCCAGTCGGTCCTGAGGGCACTGGGCTCTATGGTGGCAGCATGCGGGTACTGCAATGGACCCTTCTAGTACAATGGTCCTTTCTGTCTTTTCCTCTCCATCACCCCATTGCTATCAGCAAGGCTTGCAGGAGGGCTCTATTATGGAGGCTCCATGCTCCGGACCTCCATATGGGCTGACCCTTCTGCACCTCTCCCCCTCTCACCACTGACCACCACGGGCCTCCGCCTCGGGTGGGGGCATTAGGCAGGCAGCACCAACGAAGCGCGTGTGCGATAGAGAGAGCCTGCATATCAATGTTCTGGAGATGAGGCGGTGCTGTTACACGCTGTTAGCACTTTCAGAATCTCCTCCCGTCGAACGGATTGCAATTCAAACACAACACATGTCGGTTGTCTGATACATCAACAAACAGGGGAACCAGGTCTTACCCTCTATGCCGGCGGGCCAACATCCTAGCGGACAAACTCAGTTGCAACCTTCTTACCCCATACGAGTGGTCTGTCAACCCACTAGTAGCGAAGCAGATATTCGCAATATGGGGGCAACCCTGCTGCGATCTTTTTGCCTCTCCCTCAAACACCAAATGCGGCAATTTCTTTGCTCTGATTCCCCCTCCAGGGGAAACTCCAAGAGATGCTCTGGTGCATGCTTGACCACCCGGTCTACTTTATGCCTATCCTCCTCTACCCCTGATGCTGCAACTCTTACAGAAAGCCTCGCGGTTGGGGAGCAGGATGATCCTCATTGCCCCATTCTGGCCTCTGCAAATTTGGTTCCCTTACCTGTGGTCTCACCTAGTGAATCCCCCTTGTATTCTGGATCCCAGTCCGGATCTAATCTCCCATCCGTCGGACTTACCGACCCCAAATCTGGACAATCTGAAGCTGACAGCTTGGTTGCTCCAGTTCCACTCCTAGTTAGGACTCCCGGTATCTCTTCATCAGTCAAAGCCATCCTTGTGGCAGCGCATAAGCCCTCCACCAGGAAAGTGTACCGCAGTAAATGGAAACGTTTCTCCATCTGGGTGGAGCATCATAATCTAGATCCCTTTACGGCTCCTCTTCCATCCATATTAGACTTCCTAACCGAACTTTTTCAGGAAGGCGCTAGTTGCTCAACTGTCAAAATGCAATTGGCTGCCATCTCCCATTACCATGTGGGACATGACACAGGGCCCTTGATGTCGGCCAAGTTGTGTAAAACCTTTCTCAAGGGCACCTTTTGCTTAGACCCCCTATAAAAGAAGCCGTACCACCTTGGGATCTTTCACTAGTTCTTCAAGCCCTGACTGCTCCACCTTTTGAACCTGCTGCTTCAGTAGATCTCAAATACTTGTCCTGGAAAACAGCATTCCTTGTAGCCATTACTTCTGCGAAAGGAGTTTCGGAACTTCAAGCTCTTTCTGTGAAGCCTCCTTATTTGATCTTTCATCTGGACAGAGTGTACCTCAGCATCAATCCCTCTTTCCTTCCCAAAATAGCATCAGAAACCAATATAAATAAATCCATAAATTTACCGGTTTTCTTTCCTAAATATCAGAATAAAGGAGAGTACAAGCTGCACTCATTAGATGTTCATAGGCAGCTACATTTTTATACTCATAGAACAGCTGGTCATAGACAATCCGACCAGCTGTTCATTTCCTTTGCCAAATTTAATTTGGGGAAAGTAATATCAAAAGTATCTCTATCACGCTGGATTTCACAATGTATCCTATTAGCTTACCAAGCCTCTGGGAGACCCGCACCTGAAGGAGTTCGCGCACATTCCACTCGTTCCATCTCTACTTCTGCGGCCTTCAAATCTAGAGTTCCATTGGATGATATTTGTTCAGCAGCCACTTGGGCCTCATCTCATACCTTTATTAACCACTACAAACTGGGCGTGATTTTTAGAGGAGAGCATCCTTTGGCTCTGCGGTGCTCCGCAATATCCTTCCATGATGGCCACCCAAGATTCAGGTAGCTGGGGACTCTGTCCCACAGGTTGCTGACAAATGAAGTCCCTACTTCAGATTAAGAAGTTATGTACTCACCATAACGTTCCATCTGAGTAGGTAGCTTCATTTGTCTGCAACCATCCCCCCCTCCTTCCCCCTGGCCTTCAACAGATCTATGTTAGTTGGAATACCCTTTTTGGGTACATATTGAGGGGCAAACTCGATCTGAGGTCATGGAGGGTTGGCAGGGGATTATGGGTGAGGGGAGGAGCTAGGAGCTCGGATCCATTAGCTATGAAACAAGTTGCCGGCTCGGATCCGATATTGGATCCAAGACCCACAGGTTGCAGACAAATGAAGCTACCTACTCAGATGGAACGTTATGGTGAGTACATAACTTCTTATTCATTTAAGGAGCTGGTATATGGGTAGATCCAGCTTTGAGTTTTTCTAATGATATGAACCGATCTGTTAAGGATAATTCTAGAACTATAGTATGCATCTTTCGGCTTTTCCCGATTAGGGGTCGCCACAGCGGAACTCCGGTCCGCTAATGATTGGCAGTTGATTTTTACGTGCCGAGTTGCCAGCCCTGACACACAACCTTCAACGAAGGTACGCCCATTCACGAATGTCTCCACGCAGAAGACGAACTGAGAATCGAACCGGACAGCGTCTTACTGTAAGGTGACAATGCTACCGCAGCACCACCACCGCGGATAATTCTAGAACTATAGTAAGTATAAAAAAAAAAAAGACTTAGAAAGTCCGGGAAATCAGAAATGATGAAATCATTGTTGTTAAGCTACAGGAGAGCCAAACATAAGTATGGAATAAAAATACTGAAAATTTATGAGAAAATAAGCAGGAGTACAGTGGAGAGAGTACAGAAAAATATACCAAGGGCATCCAGGGATATATACATTTAAGTCAGTATGGAAGACTAAAATATAGTAACTTGTATAGTGTCGCTTATTGATATTTAAGAGGAGAGCTTATTCAGATATACAGGGCATTTAGAGATGGCTACCTGTGGAAGTGTTTGTGTTATCAAAAAGTAGTTGAGAATCATCGGACAGCCTATGTAGAGGATTGTATAGGAATGAGGGATGCACTTACTGGTTCTCTGAGAGAGTAGTTGATGCATGAAATAGGCTACCAAGTTATATTAAGACAAGCACTTGTTTAGATATTTTTAAGAACAACTTGGAAGGCTAGATGGGCATTATTACCTGAGCTTCTATGTGTGTGTGTGTGTGTGTGTGTGTGTGTGTGTGTGTGTGTGTGTGTCTGTGTGTGTGTGTATATATAGTGAAATTTCAAGGGGGGGCTGAAATGTCTTCTTTTATACCTGTCACCCCTTCCCCCTTCTTAGACTACAAGTATTTTTACTGTTCTTCCTCTTCAATCCTCTATAGCATACTTACTGCCCTGCACTCTTTTCTCAGTATATATTGCCTCTGCTATACAGCTTTTGTCCACTAGAGGGCAATTGTTTCCTTTAGACCACCATTCTGACTTCAATTTTAAGTAACTTACAGGCTCTTGGATTCTAATATTCTGGAAGAGCTAATACTCCCACTCTATTCTTTCTTTCTTCTAATATTCTTCACTGCCAACCCTCTCTGCATATTCTATTATCAAGGCATTGTGTCACCTTACCCTCTGCTGCTTTACTTACCTTTGCTTACTGCTCCTCTGATTGTTTTCTTAGGGTGAACTCCTCTGTGGCTCATCCCGCTCCGCCCTGCGGGCTCACTCCGCTCCCCTACCCTGCCCCCAAATTCCACCCGCCCCCAGTGGTCCTAAACTTATACTCTAACTGCCACACCCCTATGCATTAGGGCCAACCTCTAACTCCTCCCCTTAAAGTGCTATTACCTCTATTATATTCTCACTTTACCCCTATCTCCTCCCCCTTAAAGAACCATCACTCATTTACCTTTATCCATTACCCTACCACTCTATCCACAAATATCCCTACATTTAACCACCTTAACCTAAACAAATGGCTCAAGGATCCTGTAAACCCTTACCTTTATTACTACTCCTAATTATACTTATCATTCCCTATCTACTTACTCTCTACGAACACCATAGATTCCTAGTACTGCATACCCACATCACACAGAGCTGTCTCCTTGCCCCTGCTCCACTCATAGTGTTAGCAACCTCCCCAGCTCAGCTAAGTACTCAGCAGCCATATTTCATAGACTCCATCACATCTCTCAATGTAACCCACTAGCTAGAAAAAATAAGAACCTAATTTTTAAACTTCTACAACTCATCCTAAAAGTTCAGGTCCACTCCCTGTTAGATGGTGATATACACCCTAACCCAGGTCCTACCACTATCACAGCTACACAGCCTGATACACCAACAAATTCAATCACACAGACACTTACCAAGCCCCCCAACTCTCTCCTGATAGCTCATCTTAATATTCGTAGCATCAGTAACAAAATAGCTCACCTGCATGCCCTTATTGATGTTTATTCCTTTGACATCCTCTGTCTGTCTGAAACATGGCTTAATCCATCAATACAAGACAGTGCAGTTCTACCCCCTGGCTATAATATCATAAGATGTGACCGTAACACTTAAAAAGGAGGAGGCGTAGCCATACTTTATAAGAATGGATTACAAGTTACCTTGTTAGACTCCAAACCTCCACTTTGCAACAATGCAGAAATTCTTCTAACTAAGGTTCAGCTTAACAAAAGCAAAGCCATATATCTATCATGTGTCTATCTTCCCCCAGGCAATAACATCAACACATTAGAGGCTATCCTCAGCTGGCTCTCAAGTAACTACCCCCAAGAAACCATTATACTTGGAGATTTTAACATTAACTGGAACTCCTGTATATCTGAGCAGCCTTCTACTCATATCAACTTATATGGTTTTACCCAAACTATAACATCCCCAACCCGCACCAATAAAACTAACAACAAAACTAGTACCCTTGACTGGATACTCACTAATACCCCCCAACTAAACTATAAAACAGGCACCCTCCCTGAGGACATAAGTGATCACTTGCTTACCTATTTAATCAGAACAAAAACTGTCATCCTAAACTCTGCCATCTGTAGAACTATTCGCACTACCAAAAATTTTAACCCTGCTCACTTTCAAGCTGAACTAGTCACCTGTGACTGGTCACCCTTGAAATACCTCCCAATAGATAATGCCGTGAAATACTTTAACTCTAAATTTCTAACCATTTTAGACAGCCATGCCCCATTATGCAAAGTTAGAATTAGAACCAAACCCGCACCATGGCTCACCAAAACGACCAAACAAAAAATCCTTCAAAGAAATAAATAATGGGCCAAATGGCGCTCAACAAAAAGCTCCTCAGACCACCTGCAATTCAGACAGCTAAGAAATGAAACAAGAAAAGCCATATTAGCCGATAAAAGAAACTACTACTACCAACTACAACAAACCAACCAAAATAATCCCCAGAAATTCTGGCGAGGTATCAATAACCTCCTACACCCTGGATGCTCAAGTACTCCCTCTCCCTCTGGCTCTGATCACAACAATCCCATCCAAATAGCTGACTCATTTAATACTTTTTTTCACTGAAACCATACAATCCCTAGCCAACCAGCTATCCCCTAGCATCCCAGGCTCTGCCACAACCTTTACCAATAATTCTCATCAATTTCATTTTCAGCCAGTGCCCACTTCACTTATCTGTAACCTCATACAGAAACTTAAACCCACTACTCTCTCTGCTGATAAATTACCTGCAGAATACCTGCAAAATGCTGCTAAAGTCATAGCCTACCCCATATCCATCCTCATTAACAGAACTATTTCTGAAGGATCTGTTCCCCTAATCTGGAAAGTCTCTCACATAATTCCCCTGCATAAGGGCGGTAACTCCAAAGAGTTGTCCAATTATAGGCCCATAGCTATTCTATCTCCTTTGGCAAAAATAATGGAGAAATGTATACACATACAACTGTTAACCTACCTACTCGATCACAATTTATTAGCATCCTGTCAACATGGCTTTAGACCATTTCATAGCACCACCTCTGCTCTCTTATCCTTCACTAACCATATTAACAGCAATCGTAATATTGATACTCTATCCTCAGCTGTTTTTATTGACCTGTCCAAAGCATTTGACATGGTGAATCACCACCTCCTTATAGACACACTCAAAAACCTGTCATTGGACAACCATACTATACAGTGGTTCCAATCATACCTACATAATAGCAACAGGCTGTACTATGGGAAAATACTTTATCTTCCCACGTCCCAGTCACTCTAGGGGTCCCGCAAGGATCTATATTAAGCCCATTACTCTTCTCCATCTTTACAAATGACCTTCATTCTGTAATTCCTCAAGCTGACTGTATCCAATACGCTGACGACTCCACACTCATATGCGCTGCTGCTTCTCAATCAGAACTTCAGTCACTAACCCAAATGACCTTTAGTACAGTTGAAAACTGGCTCCTACAAAGACATCTTATCCTTAACCCCAAAAACAAAAATGCTACTATTTACCCCACCCATAGAACCTCCCACTTAACTTTACTATTACTTCAAATGATGGAACTATAATATCTCCTGAACCAACCACCAAACTACTCGGGTACTAATAGATAACAACTTGTCCTTTGAACCTCACATTAATAACACCATAAAATAGTAAACAAGAAACTAGGTTCCCTCTATAGAATAAAACCCTTTCTTACACCTCCAGCCAGGGTTACTATTGCTCGTACCACCTCATCTCTACCTTGCTCTATGCCTTCCCTATCTATACCAAAATATGTAGAAGTAATCTGAGTAAACTTACATCCTCCTACAACAATATTGCCAGATTTGCAGCTGGGTCCTCCTATAGAACTCATCACTGTATCAGTCTGAATCAGTTAGGATGGTTAGAGCTGCCAAATTTAATACTTTTCAATCAATTAATAGTAGCCCATAAGATCCTGTATTTACCTCAAAATACACCCATACTTACATCCCTAGTCATCCCCTATAATAACCTCAAGACCTTACGCTCAGCTAATAACCTACTTGTACAAATATCAAAATCCAACAACTTAGCTGGTGACACCTTGTTCTCCAATACAGTAGGTAAAGCCTGGAACATCCTCCCAAGACAGCTAACCTCAATATCCTCTGTCAGCTTATTTAAAAGCAAGCTTAAACCCTACCTCAAATCACACTGGCTATGCCCCTGTGTTAACCCAGACTAAGTACCTAACTATTAACTAGACTCCCACAATTCCTAGCCTATCATGATCTTGTGTTGTCTCACTAATTTTAGTGAGCTTAACCTTCCTTAGGATTTTTTCTCATGTAAATAAGTATATACTGTGGAATGATCAAACACCTTCATATAGTATCACAACATATGTGTTAAATAACACTAGAAATCCATCCTTGTTTGCTGTTCTTCTATACTCTATCTATTGATCTCTAGTGTTTTTCTTTCTTAGGTTTTGTGAGACCTTAGTATCTCTTATCATAAATTACTAGGTGTATCTAATTTTGTAATATGTTATAAAGATTTGTACTACACCATTTCTAATACAAATGTATTAGTCTTATTCATCTATTCTTAGATAAATTTTTCCTTTTTCCTACTGAAATATAAAATATATAATCTTAGGCTTGTACTATAATTGTTAAAACGTATGTACCAAATTATACTGTTATTGTCTTTGTCTTGACCTTTTATGTTGTTGTAATTTGTGGAGCTTTTCTCCCCGGGCCTCCACTGAAAATGGACATATATCCAGCTGGACTAGCCCGGTCAACAAATGTAAAATAAATAAAATAAATAAATAGGCACCAGGTGCATTAGCTCGTTTGCTTTCACTGTCACAGTGCTATTTATATGCACATACATATTCACATGCACAAGTATATATATATATATATATATATATATATATATATATATATATATATATATATATATATATATATATACACACAAATGGGTCTACTTC
Source organism: Protopterus annectens (assembly GCF_019279795.1). Classification (NCBI taxonomy): domain Eukaryota; kingdom Metazoa; phylum Chordata; order Ceratodontiformes; family Protopteridae; genus Protopterus; species Protopterus annectens. The sequence goes on along the minus strand of NC_056751.1, from coordinate 48,808,645 downwards.
TTAACGAAATTACGTTTCTTTGAATGTCAGGTAACCGAGTTGCCGAATATTCAATATTCCGAAGAGTGAGTTTGCCAAATCACAAAACACCAAAAATACACCAATGTAAAAAATAAACATAAGCAGCATACATTTCCTATAATTTGCAGAATATTCAATATTCCAAAGAGTGAGTTTGCCGAATCACAAAACACCAAAAATACACCAATGTAAAAAATAAACATAAGCAGCATACATTTCCTAACATTTTTGCAAAGGAGCAAGGCCCCCCTGCACTCCCCCCTGCAAATTATATATACCAACTCTGAGATCGCACTATAGTAACAGCAACTGTAGATTTTACAATCTTAACTGTAGCACATCTCCATATATATATATATATATATATATATATATATATATATATATATATATATATATATATCACACACACACACACACACACACACACACACACACACACACACACACACACACACACACACCTGGCAATGCTAACTCTGCAGCCGATATTGATTTTGGTAACATTAAATAGCTACAGTGGGACAGGTATTAGCTGTCAAAATAACTGTGAAGCCATGGCATGTGACAGATTTCTAACTGGAGTTGTGACAGTTTTCTTTGCATTTTATTGGTTGAGAAAGCAACTTTGCACTGTACTTGAGCTGTTCTTCTCTGACATGAGCCATGATTTGGGGTTGGGGGCAGATGAGGTTACAATATATTGCACTTTATAGCAAAGGGCTGGTAACACAGACACACAAACACACACAAACAACTCCTACATAGAGTGTGTACTCATCTGGATCAGCAATCTCAGCGGTTCAAAACATATTAACTGCTCAGATTCTACTATTACAAACCATGGGTAGAAAGTATCTAGCAGTAAGTACACTTTTGCAGTTACTGCATTGGTATGCAAAGGTGTTACATAGTATGGGCATGTGTGAATTATTGTACTGTGCAAGAATGTGTAGAGCAGTGCACCAGTATGTGCAAAGGTCTGTTTTCTCTGGCTGCACCCACAGACTACCAAAATTAATTGTGGCACTGACTTTCCTCACTGCTGTGTAGAGCAAAGGGCTTTATGAATCAATATCACCATGCATTACTACTCGTCACTTGTACAGCTTTGTGTAGTATGCAAGAGGACTATGAATGCCAGCTATTGCCTGCCACTGTATTTTGTGCCTGTAGGTTCACAGGTAGTTACTAGGCAGTACTGCTGCTAGAGCTGCCATTTGTGGCTACAGCATACATGGCTTGTTGGTTTGTATACTGTCGTTTCTAACCATAAACATTTCCATACTCAGCTGCCTGATGATATGACCAATTGCCAGCACAACCAGCTGGATATGCTGCACATCTGCAAATCAAATGGCACAACAGTCATTCACTGTAGGGATCTTACTCTAGCCTGTGACATTAACAGAATATGCTGGAGAGAGAGATATATCTCCCAGAGATTGCTGTTACTCTGGAATAAACTTACAATTCACGTGAAGCAGATCTTCTCAGTGACCTTATTTAAGTGCAACCTGTGGAGAGGGAGTCTATTTCACAAAAGGTGGTCTCTTTGGGACACAAATCTGTCCAGCCAGCATGTCCTATTGATGTCACAGACCAGGTTGAGGTCATGTGTGCGGATTACTTGAGTGGAGCTTGACTTGCATATATGCAATAGTTCCACCAGGGTGAGGTCTGAGATTGCTTTGTATGCCAGACAGAGGTCACCTCTGAGGATGATGATGCATTTTTTTGGCATTCAGTCTGTGGCCATGTTTCTGGCACCAGTCATTTGTTTGGGTGAGACCCTTGTGTAGGAGGTCCACATGACTAGGGGAATTGATGACAGCACCCAGCATGCAGTCATCCGCAAATTTGGTCAGCCATAATGCACTAGATTTGGCCTGGACCTCCAAGAAGTATATCCCAAACAGCAGAGGCCCCAAGACCGATCTCTGGGTTATACCGCTTGTTACGGTTCTACTACTTGAGGTGGCTTTCCCTATTTTGGCTTGGTGGCTTCTATCAGTGAGCCAGTTTGCTACCCATCTGGTAACATATGGATTGATGCCAAGTTGAGAGAGTTTATCTATTATACCTGAGTGGGGAATAGTATCTGTTTATACTTGAGGTGTACCAGGGTGGCTTGTTTTTTCTGGAAGACCTGGTTTTAATCCAGTAAGGCACAGCTGATTCTATACAGGTGCTTAAGTGTTTATATAGGACATTTGTGTACACCTCTGCATACAAGTCATTGTTGTCTGTGATTGAGGAGAATATAAAACTTTTTATACTATTGCTTTGTAGGCTGTAGTGTGCTTTGGAAAACTTTTTCGTTTTTTTTGCTTCTGTGGTAGTGACAGGTTCAGTAGTTACTTCGAATGAGACTGATTTACGGTCTGACCTTACCAGGGAGGAGATCACACAAGATGGAGTGCAGTAACCCCCCCCCCCATGTTGGGGAGTACTGTGTCTAGGACATTTGAGCCCCTTGTGGGGGGTGCAGACTATCTGTTCCAGAGCATTTGTATTGACAAAGTCCAGGAACCTCTGGGCGAGCATGTTCGTGCTCATGTATGTCACCCAGTCGATGGAAGGCTAGTTGAAATCTCCTATGGCTAAGGTAAATTCAGGTAGTTGATGAGCTTTTCTTGGTTCATGGTGGAAACCTATAGCTAGCAGTGATGTGGTAGGGTATTTTGCCTATAGTTAATTGGACATGAAGTAGTTCGAGAGAGTACTGTTTGACCAACCTCGAGGTGCACTTGGCTTTAATGAAGATGAATACACCTCCATCTTTGGTTCTTTCATGCTCATTTTGGGGTCTGAATGTGTGGAAGGCATAGTAGCCTTGCATGGCAATTGTGCTCTAGATATATATATATATATAATATGTATAAATGTATATGTATATATGTGTCTGTGTGTGCATATATGCGTATGTATATATATATATGTGTGTGTGTGTGTGTGTGTGTGTGTGTGTGTGTGTGTGTGTGTATATATATATGTGTATATAGATATATATATATATATATATATATATATATATATATATATATATAGTTACTTTAATTAATTTAATATAGTAATCATACAGACATTGTACTTACACAAGAATCTGACTAATGAATTTTAAGGTACTTAGCGTTTTATTTAATTCTATGTTTTTTCATGTATTCTGAATCTTGCCTTTCATTTTTGTTCTTAACCAAAATATCTGTTTTTCCTGATTTGTATGCACCATAAAACAATTAAACACTACATTTTCCCTTGGCTTGGCTTAAATTCTTGATGGTTTGCCTTTCATAACCTGATTCAGCCTGCTACTTCTTCTTCTTCTTTTGGCTTTTCCCGGTTAGGGGTCGCCACAGCGGATCATCTGTTTCCATTTCTTCCTGTCCTCTGCATCTTGCTCTGTCACACCAACCACCTGCATGTCCTGTCTAACCACATCCATAAACCTCATCTTAGGCCTTTGTCTTTTCCTCTTACGTGGCAGCTTCATCCTTAGCATCCTTTTCCCAATATACCCATCATCCCTCCTCAGCACATGTCTAAACCAATGCAATCTTGCCTCTCTGGCTTTGTCTCCAAACTGTCCAACCTGGGCTGACCCTCTAATATATTTATTTCTAATCCTGTCTACCCTTGTCACACCCAGTGCAAATCTTAACATCTTTAATTCTGCCACATCCAGCTCTGACTTCTGCCTTTTTGTCAATGCCACTGTCTCCAACCCATATAACATAGCTGGTCTCACTACCCTCTTGCAGACCTTCCCTTTCACTCTTACTGGTACTCGTCTGTCACAAATCACTCTTGACACTCTCCTCCACCCACTCCACCCTGCCTGTACTCTCTTCTTTGCCTCTCTTCCACACTCGTCATTACGCTGAACTGTTGATCCCAAGTATTTAAACTCATCCACCTTTGCCAACTCTACTCCCTGCATCCTCACCATTCCTCTATCCTCCCTTTCATTCACACACATATATTCTGTCTTAGTCCGGCTGACCTTCATTCCTCTCCTCTCTAGAGCATATCTCCACCTCTCCAGGGTCTTCTCAACCTGTTCCCTACTCTTACTACATATCACAATGTCATCTGCAAACATCATAGTCCACGGGGACTCCTATCTGATCTCGTCTGTTAACCTGTCCATCACCAGTGCAAAAAAGAAAGGGCTCAGAGCTGACCCTTGGTGTAATCCCACCTCCACCTTAAACGCATCTGTCACTCCCACTGCAGATCTCACCGCTGTCACACTACACTTGTACATATCCTGTACCACTCTTACATACTTCTCTGTCACTCCCGACTTCCTCATACAATGCCACAGTTCCTCTCTAGGCACCCTGTCATATGGTTTCTCTAAGTCCACAAAGACGCAATGCAACTCCTTCTGACCTTCTCTGTACTTCTCCATCAACACTCTCAGAGCAAACATCACATCTGTAGTGCTCTTTCCTGGCATGAAACCATACTGCTGATCACTAATCATCACCTCCCTTCTTAACCTAGCTTCCACTACTCTTTCCCATAATTTCATGCTGTGACTGATCAGTTTTATCCCTCTGTAGTTACTACAGCTCTGCACATCACCCTTATTCTTAAAAATCGGTAGCAATGCACTTTTTCTCCACTCCTCAGGCATCCTCTCACTTTCCAAGATTTCATTAAACAATCTGGTTAAAAATTCCACTGCCATTTCTCCTAAACACCTCCAAACTTCCACAGGTATGTCATCTGGACCAACAGCCTTTCCATTCTTCATCCTCTTCATAGCTATCCTTACTTCCGCCTTGCTAATCCATTGCACTTCCTGATTCACTATCCCCACATCATCCAGACTTCTCTCTCTCTTATTCTCTTCATTCATCGGCCCCTCAAAGTACTCCTTCCATCTGTTCAACATATTCTCCTCGCTAGTGAATACATTTCCCTCATTATCCACTCAGCCTGCTACATCAGGCCTATAATCAGTGTTTTGATTTAAATGGTGTATGTAGAAGTTCCTTGTATGGTTGTACTTCACTTTATATTTTTGTCAAGATGCATCAGAAAACTTGAATCAAACAACAGCCATTCAAACATGCTGTCAAATATCAGCTCTGACATCTATTTTGGGTTAGAGATATACCACCAGTATATACAGGGGAGAGTGTGCGTCATGCTACATTTACTTTCATATGCTACATCTATGGTTACATGTATCATATTGTCACCTACAGTATTGGATAGTAGACTACTCTTCCTTTCAAGCCGGCTACACATGCTGCCAACCCTTCAATCTAACAGAGTGGTTCGGAGATTGACACAGCTGTTTATGCCAGCAGCCATAAATGAGTATGATTGTCATAATCAAAATGTTGCTTATCACTTCTGATTCTTTGAAGAATGGACTCAATTATAATATGCAGGTTAGATTATTAAATATATACAATGACCCCCTATTCAATATTTAATAATCTAACCTGCATATTATAACTGAGTCCATTCTTCAAAGAATCAGAAGTGATAAGCAACATTTTGATTAGAACAATCATGCTCATTTATGGCTGCTGGCATAAACAGCTGTGTCAATCTCCAAACCACTCTGTTAGACTAAAGGGATGGCAGTATGTGTAGCTGGCTATTGATTATACAATGACCCCCTATTATATGCGGTGGTGGTGCTGCGGTAGCGTTGTCGCCTCTCAGTAAGACGTTGTCCTGTTCGATTCTCAGCTAGAGCGTCTTCTGTGTGGAGACATGCGTGAATGGGCATACCTTCGTTGAAGGTTGTGCGTCATGGCTGGCAACTCGTCACGTAAAAATCTACTGCCAATCATTAGCGGACCGGAGTTCCGCTGTGGCGACCCCTAACCGGGAAAAGCCGAAAGACACAACAACAACAATGACGCCCTATTAATATTCCAAAATGTGCATGCTGATTGGCATTGCTAATTGCCTGTTGTAAATCCCACAATATACGAATGGAAAAAAGGTCCGGTCGCCCGGACTTTTTTCCATTGGTATAAAGTCCTCATAATATATATTTAAAAAAAAAAACAAAAAACGGAGCAACCGAAACTTTCTTTTCTCCATTGCTTCCATTTCTAAGCATTGATGTACTGGTTATGCGTGGGATGCAAGTCCCATACGCATGCTCAGTACATCAAAACAAGGAAGCAGTGTACCACAACCAGTGGAAGAACAGTAATACTTTTTCTTAAATAATGTCATTGTATAATAGCAATAACCGACTCCGTGGTTGTGGTATATTGAAATTTACCCACGGTTGGCTTTATTTAATCACTCGGGCTTCGCCCTCATGATTAAACTACACCAACCATGGGTAAATCTTTAATATACCACACCACATCATCAGTTATTGCTATAATAATCTATTTCATGAAGACTTCTGTCAGCACCAGCCAGCAAATTTTAAACTTCCCCACAATGGGCTTGGTAAAATATATTATACATGTCATAATTAGAAATGTATTTTTTTATTTTTTAGCTCTGAAGTACAAGAACAGTACATATAATCTAAATAATTCTTGGTAAATTATTTTTAGCTGCTGTTGATGACATAGGAATGCCCTGAAGGCCTGATATCCATAATAATTGGCATTTAGACAGGACCTGATGGTGATAATGATATAATATTTTAAAGAAGTATGTTAACTTGTGTCTGCTGCTTCCCCTGTTGTCTATTTACTGCCATTGGTGTAGATGAGGGGGTGAAAATGTACAGCAGTAGGAAGAAGGCAAGCTTCAGTAGTTACGCAAACAATAATTCCCAACAGGGTGTGGGCTGCTGTGGAAGTACCAACCCCCAGAGGTGTTCTGAGGCCCGACACTGCAGGCAGAGGGCATTATCGCACTTAATGGGCTGTCTATAAAATCATTGTGTTTTAGCTACTTATTTTTTTATTTTTTTAATATATATATATATATATATATATATATATATATAGATATAGATATATATATATATATTTATATATATTTTGATGTAAAATAGTTCCTCTACTTAATATTTCAAATTTGCTGTAGTATATGTTAATGGGGTCGCAGGAAACATTTTACATCCAAGATATAACACGTTAAAAAATATCCAGGTATTTACATTATTTTTTGGTCTGTTACTCCTAAAATGTGTGACTTGCTGCCAGTCATTGGAGATTGAAGTTACTAAATAATAACTTATATTTGAGTTTCAGACTTTTATTTTCTTCAGAAAAGTCATGCTAACACAAATCGTTTTATTTAAACAAGTTTGTAATTTTATAAGAGTAATAATTAAAATCTGTTCCTATTTTTGGCCCTTAGTTCCCCCTTTATTTTAGAGTTTATCCAGATTTCTTCATCTGAAAGGTCCAGAGGTATGCAAACCTCTACTGATACTGCTGCTGCCAGTAGTCAATCTCATTCACTCTCTCACACACGCACATCTCTGTTTCAGAAAATGCACGCTAACACAAATCTTAATATTCAAATAAAATATGTTCTTTTATCCACTATTTATTTTAGGCTTATCCAGATATCTTGAGCTAAGAATTGGGAGGACATACTTCTTGTCCAGATTTTTACAAAATGTCCAGATTTTTGGCTCATATGTTTGATCCTTTCCTCATAAAATTTGTAGTTTTCTGGCAAATCATTGGGGATTGAAGTCATTAAATAATGACAGACATTGGAGTTTCAGACTTCATATCTTTCATAAAATACACGATAATGGAAACCCTGTTATTCTAGCAACTTTCTAAGTTTATAAGAGTAATATTTAAGATCTGTTCCCTATTTTTAGTCCTTTGTTCTCCTATTTGTGACTCTGTCCAGATTTCTTGTGCAAAGAGGTTGAGAGGTATAGTCGAGAGGTCCACGAACCTCTTAACTGATGCTGCTCCTGCGAGGGATCGCTCAATTGCTCTCACTCTTCTTTCTCTTTTTTTCTTACACACACACACACACACACACACACACACACACACACACACACAAGCACTCACCCACACTTTCTTCAGTTTAATTTTTTTTACATTGGCTAAACAGCAAAATCACTGCTTAGCAAGTGCAATATAATGTCTCGATCGATCTTTCACTCTCATATACAAATGCACTCTCACACACAGACATAAAGACATACATACACACATTTTTTTAAATTTTTTTCTTTCTTATTTTACACTTGCTAAACAGCAAAAATGTTGCTTAGTGAGCTTAAAATAATGGTAACCATTAGGTATTTTGAGTCCAAGTTCCACAGCAGCTTGATATGCTGCCATGAAGTGACAGACTCATTTTTTAGTGGGCATTACCTGTAGATTAACACCCTCATGGATAACATTCATTCTCCAATCAGGGTGCAATCTACAGGTCGCCCATTCTCTAAAGTGTTTTAATATACAGTTTTGTAGTTATATAGCTTGTGGCGTTCGAAAGACATGCGTAGAATGGGCGTGCCTTCGCTGAAGGTTGGGCATCGAGCTGGCACCCGTAAAAACATCTCCTGCCAATCATTAGCAGACCGGAGTTCCGCTGTGGCGACCTCTAACCGGGAAAAGCCGAAAGAAGAACATAGCTTTACTGTTTTGCAGAAAATGTTTAGTTTAGAACTGCATGTATCTACTTTAAATGGTCCTGTGACTTTCAGAGATATGCCACAAACTTCCTGTGAAAAATCCTCACTTGCAGTTAACTTTGTGAAAAAAGTTTTAAAAAGTTTAAATTTCTGTACTGGCAATCATATTTGTCAACATCTTAGTACAATAAATTTGGACAAAGCCTAAAATAATGTAGGGGGGGGGGGGCAAAGATCCAAAGATAGGAAAATATTTTAAATATTGCTCTTATAAACTGAGAACATTGCTAGAATACTAGGTTATGTATTAGCATGCATTTTCTGAACGATGTAAAGTTTGAAACTCAAATTTATGTTGTTATTTAGTAATTTCAATCCTCAGTAATTTGCCAGAAAACTACACATTTTATAAGGAAAAGACAAAAACATGAGGCAAAAAATCTGAACATTCTGTGAAAATTTGAACAGTTAAGAGGTATGCTGACAAGTGACAGATCAAATTCTATCAAAGAGATTTAATTAGAGCCATGATTTTCAGAAGATGAGGCAGTTGTGGGAATGGCTGTGTATTTGTTTTGCTGTGAAATGCATCCTATTCTGTTTCCCACTCCCTTGTTAGCTTCATGACTGGCACATTGTACTAGTCTGTCAGGAGATATACTTCAATTAACATATCATCCTTCTAGCTCAAAACATTTTACAGTAAAAGAGTGAGTCAGTATTGGAAACAAATGTAGGGCAATGATCAGAAAACAGATAACGTCTTCTCCTGTATATATATTTAATGTGCCCTAAAACATGTTATGGCAACAAAGAAAGTCATTGTGATTAGTTTATGGACATCTGCTACAAAGATCTGACGTAAGTGCTGTATTATGTCATTCAGCAGGTGATGATTTTTAAGGAATTTTCTGTTTATAGAACCGGAAAGATTTCCCATAGCAGGAAGTATGTCCATGTTATACTTTGGCAGTTTTTTGGAACCCCAGTGCAATTCATAGCTCTTCTAGTATCATTGTAGGTAACACCTAGTATTGCAGAAATTATGTTCAGTGCATCTAAGTATGATGCGTATAGCCTTCTGTCCAGTTAGAGGCTCATTCTAGATCAATCAGCTGAGTGTTGTTAAAAATGGGCTATGAGACAGTTTCAGATATCTTCAGTGCATTGCTGAGGCCATGAACACTGAGAATGCACATTAATCAGGCAACACTAATTTACAGCGGTGCCATGTAACTAGAATGTGTAAGCTGTGGTTAGAGAATATGTCACTGCATTTACCAGAAGCTTAGCTGGTTCATTCAACCAGGGCCCTTGGCTGGTACTATGGACCAGCGTCCACCCCTCAGCTCTTCAAGTGAAAAGCAAAAAACAAAAACCACTTCATGCAGTGCAATAAGATGATACGTTATAAGTGATCTGCTTATTACAGTTAGATATAGGACCCCTCCCCACCAAAAAAAAAATGGATGTTCCTTGTAATGGCACACCAGCCATGTCCCTCCTGTCCCAGCCATTCAGGTCCTGTTTCTGTGCCCTGCCCCTAACCCTCCTTTAACATATTTTATTTTTAAAAAAGTATAATCATTTATTTTTCTTTTAAACTGTACAGTTTATATCATTTCTGCATGGAGTGCTATAGTGCACGTTTTAGTTAAAAAAAAGTCAGTTGATACAGTTTATACCCTGCCTGCAAGGAGTGCTATGGTGCTCATATTTTAGTTTTAAAAAAAAATCTTCTGTTTAAACTGTAGCAAACTGCTTACAACAGATGTAGCGAACAGTTGCTACAGTTTATACCCTGCCTGCATGGAGAGCTAGAGTGCTCATGGTTTAGTTTAAAAAAAAAAATAAGGTTTTCTTTTTAAACTGTAGCAAACTGCTTGCTACAAATGTAGAAAACAGTTGCTCCAGTTTATACCGTGCCTGCAAGGAGCACTGTGCCACTCATATTTTAGTTTAAAAAAATCTTCTGTTTAAACTGTACAATGTAGCAGTTGCTACAGTTTAGACGGGGCTATATTGCAAGCTTGAAAGCCCTAATAACCGAATACAAAAACGCCGACACATATTCCACGAACCGCGAATACACTGAATGCCCTAAACCGTGAAATTCAAAACCTCGAACCGTCATACTTGTCCCACCCCACCGCCCGCTACATACTACCTACCCAAACAAACTGAACAAACACATATATACACCAACCAAAACCCTACTTCTAACCCTAAACTAAACCCTATTTCTAACCCTACACTACATCTTGCATATACCACCATCAATTCACTTACCTTAACCCGCACCCTAACCCTAAGGTCCTTAACTATCGCACATTTACCTTAACAAGCTTTACCCATACAAAATAAATAATCCACACACATACACGTAACAAAACCCTACGTCTAACCCTACACTAAATCTCACATACATTACCATCTATGCACTTACCTTAACCCGCACCCTAACCCTAAGGTCCGTAACTATCGCACACTTACCTTACTGAGCTATATCATGGAAGGGCCAACCATGATGATACGACGTTTTGGATTTTACGCTTCAGGACGATTGATGTTTACGTGGTTCGATGGAGACGTGTCGGCGTTTATATATTCGGGTAAGTGCGTCTTCGAGGATGTAACAGGGAACCATTTAGACCACACACGGAGCACACAGATTTGACCACAAATGCAATACGGGCTAAGAGCGATTGAAATCAGCTGATCAAGCCTCTGAAACCTTGTGCCTGGGGCAGTTGCCCCTTTTGCCCTGCCCTAGCTAAGCTACTGGCCTTTACATCTGTCCATTGTAGGTAAGTATTTTTTGATCTGATACTGACTTATTCCTTTTTCATTTAATTAGTGTTATTACTAGTTCTTTTGACCTCCATCCCCAGGGACTGTATAAGTATCCTAGTGACTATAAACTGTAATGTTTTTATTCTAGGTTTATTTTTCTTTGAAAATAAGAGGCACTATGGATCAAAAATACACTGGTAGAGAAATGTTTATGCTTAATCTACTAATTGCGTACCACTTTGGGATCTAATGACTAGAAATTCCATAACGGAAGCAGCAGGATTAGATGAACCATACTTGACTAGACAGTGCTTATACGGCTGTTTTACTACTTCGTGCAGTGAGCACATTTAAAGTATGCCCAGTACCTTCTTACAAGCAAGTATAAGATTTCCTAAAAATAGGTCATTTTGCTTGGTGTGTGTCTCTTCCTTCTGTAGTGAACAGTACAAAATTCACCACACTAAAAATATCCGTGATGTTTGTGCCTTATAACTGCTATGGACTGTAGCACATGGTCGGTCTTGATAAAAATTAAGATTGATGTCCATTGTGTTTGCTTTGGTTAACTTCAATATCACAACGCATTCACCACATGGAAGTTAAGTACCAGCAAATTAATTGTTGTGACAGTTTTACTAACGTTTTATCCTACAAGCATGACAGTAAAGAAGTGCTAGGAGAACCAATAGAAAATCGTTTATTCCATTGATAGGAGAAATAATTTTTGTTGGCTGCTTCAGTTTCCTCAGACACCCAAGAGCATACCATATGTGAATTGTCATTCCTCTAAATTACATGTTGGTGTGTGTGTGTGTGTGTGTGTGTGTGTGTGTGTGTGTGTGTGTGTGTGTGTGTGTGTGTATGTGTCCTGTGATGAGTTGACTCCATGCTCAGATGAATTTCTGCCCCTTGCCGCTGCTGCTTGGTGTACTAGGATAGGCTCTGGCCATAACCCTACATTAGGTTATGCAGGTAACTGGAGAATGAATGAATGAATGAATGAATACATTTCTTAATGCATGCATAGGAAAGGAGAGATCAGTACAGATGCTAGTTTTTATCAGAAGAATGACTTACGGCAACACAGAAGGAGTTACCAATAAGAAGTGCCATTTACTACACGTTGCCGAAGTGACACTCATGGAATTTACTTAGAGCGGGTAGTTAGTCTCTGTAAGTCAGAATCAGCCATTAATCACAGGACTCCCTGCTGATAGTACTTAATACATTTCAGTAAACTGCCATATCTCCCACAATAGCAACACTATCCACAGGACTGGTTAAAAACACTCACTCTGTTATTTTCTGCTGACACAAGCATTCAGAAACAAGTGACAAAACATGTTCTAAGCATAGCCCTAGTCCCAGATAGCAGTCTCCTTGAAGAACTTCTACTAATAACACTTAAAAGCTGAACTGTGGAAATATTTCACTGCTTGCCACAACTGCTCAACAATGCTGCAGGAATGACCTTGAGAAAAGTAGCTCAGGGCAAATGCTGATGAAACGAAAAAAAATAAAAAAAACAAAATATTACAGTAATAGATTTCATAGGTTCATAGGTGTGTACTAGGCTAATGGTCCTGGAGCCTTTACAAGCCTAGCCCATAGACGTGCCCTAGCATTGTACCGCCTGATGTTAGTTCCCAGTGCCTCTATCAAGTAGAGTCACTGGAGTGATCCCCGGGGTGAACTTTTTATTTTCTATCCACTCATCAAGATTTCTCTTGAAGAGGGCCAGTGAGGTGCTGTGCTTGACATGTATGGGAAGTCTATTCCATAGCATGGGCAGTCTGTGGGTTATGAACCTGTCCCTCCAGCATGTTCTGTTTATTGCGGCAATGAGGTTGAGATCTCTGGAGTGTGTAGTGCTGAGGGATTGGATTTTCTTTAGATGTAGCATTTCTAACAGAGCTGGGTCAGACATGGCTTTGTAAGTCAAGCAGAGATCGCCTCTTAGTAGACGATATGAGAGCCTCCAGCCTTCCCTTAATAAGCCTACTGATTCCCTGGTTCTGTGATATCCGGCTTTTTCTCTTTGGCTAGTGGAACCTCCCTTTTCAGAGGAGTAGTCCTTAAAAGGCATTTCTGAATATGTCCTCAAACATAAGGATTAGAGTTGAGGAAAGGAGCCAGGGAAAATATTTTAACATCAAGGGGACCAGAACATGGATAGAAGAACAGCCCTATCCCAAGAAGGCAGAACATGCAGTGGATGCTGTGCACATCATACCATACTTCTGTGAGTGTGTCCAACTGCAGCATCTGCTTCTCCCCTCATATAGACATCAAAAACTGCAGCCGTGTACCCAGCCATGCATACAGGAATATCACCCTCCAGTCTTCAACAGGAGGTACCTCACTTTCAGCTCAAGCACACATGCATCCACTAAGGAAGGAGAGCTTGTGTTGTCTGCTCAGACTAATACCATGAAGCCTGTTCTGCCAGTGTATGGGCCCAGTCTCTGAACTCGGGTCTCCCAGGAGTCAGTCCAGGCTCCATCCATTTGTCCCATGGAACTGACTTGAAACAAGCACATTCTAGGTAAAATATTGATTCTGATTAATATCAGTAAATATTTTAAAGAAACCATTTGAAAAGATAAACTAGGGCTTTAAGAAATCCAAAATTGACAGTTACAGAAGCAGTTTTCAAAAGAGAAGCTTTAGCAGGCTCCTTTAAATTCATTAATTTGAGCTCAAGTACACGTAACAGTTTTCTGCAGCCTGTGTTTCCTTTCCTAAAATACTGCACCGTAAGTAAATGTTTTAGCATATTCCATGGTACGTTTTTACAGCTCCTACCAACACCCCTACACATACTGATAGAAATATCAGACATAACAAACTAACTACAGCTCATATACAGATTATGGGCAGTGACAGACTTAATGACGTACATATATGTAGATAGAGAGATAGGGAAACCCCTCAAACTACTCCACAAACACAAATGCAAAGTGCACTGCCCTCATCACACTTACAGTTTCTCTAAATATACTGGTTGTGAAACACAACATTGGGGAAAATAAGGTATTTCATTGTTGCTACTGTTACTCTGCCTCAGAATGTAATACAGTGGGCAATCTCTATTATCCCACTGTATGCACAGTACATTTTAAACCCCTTACGTGGCACTACCACTTTCTGATAAATTGATCATGCAATGCTATTTTTAAAATGAAATGAGCTCTGATAAAATACTAATGCATTGCATGCATCACTCTCTACATACACACACATACACATACACATGTATAAAGGGGTTCTATCATGTTGGTCGAGTGTGTGGTCAACAGCTGTTTCGTCGACCATTTGTGATCGACTAAACAGATAGTTGACAGGTGTCCAAGATCGAACAATTCCCAGGGTTGGGGAATATACCCTTACCTCATGTTTATCTGATCTTGGAGTTAGTATATATAATTAGCAGGCATGTGGGGGGCACAGGGGAGCTTGCCTCCCGCAAAAAAATTATGTTTTATTTGTTCATTTGTTTTTTTACATACACTGAGGCTGTTTCTCGGTACATAAATTGATGCTTATCGACATACACTCTTTTGATGTAATGACATCGATATTTAGCATGCCGACAATGGGTGTATTTGATGTATACAGATATACCCATACATATATATATATAATATATATATATATATAATGTATGTGTGTGTGTGTGTGTGTGTGTGTGTGTGTGTGTGTGTGTGGCTATAATATAGCTTCATTTACTTTTGTTGGGTGTTTTAATTGTCTGAAAGGGAATCATATTTTTGTACATTGATTCACATTTCACTGATGTTTGTGGCAATGTAAGTGCATTGTGGCAATGCATGATCAGCAGTCAGGGGAGTTAAAGACATTTCTCTTTTTTTTCTCAGTGTTATACAATCTCTGAGTTAGTGTATATCTAGAAACAAGTGTGGAGGGTGCATGGGGGGGTCTTGCCACCCCCTCAAAGAAAAAACACATTTTTTTTTTAATTTAAATTAATTTTCAGTTTTATATGTTCTCAAAGGAATGTCAGTGGTATGCTGCTCAATGTTAGGTGTTCCTGCTTATTGAGAATATAATCATATATATTATAGACTGTATAATGTTCGTTATTATATCATCGTTGCAGTAGGTTAAGCTATATAAACTATAAACAATCTTCCAAAGCCTTCAGCTATCTTCCACGTGTCCAGACTGCTAAAAGGCACAATCTGTGCACCAAAATCTTCAGTATTTTCTTACCACCTGAAGAACTCTTCTCTTGTGTCTTCAGAGGATCAACGGTTGGCTAGCCATCTTCTTTTGCTGGGCAGATAAAATCCCTTCAGGGAGAACCTTCCACAATGTATATTTTGCTGTGAAAATTGTTGCCATTTTTGTCAGAAATAGCATTTTTTGATAGATTGTGCATTCTTTAGAGACTTCTTTAGAGACTTTGTCATGACTGTTTTGTCTGACAGACTTGATGTTCCTATGGGTTGTATCCTGTCAAGGATACAGCAACTGACCAGCTTCCAAAAGTGTCCATCCCTCAGACACTGACATTCTGTCTGCTTATTCGCCAAGTCCTTTTTGTAGGGAGCTTTATAAACAGCCAAAGACAAAATCTTCAGTACTTTCTTGCCACCTCATGCAGACGCAGCTGTGAGGCATCTTGGGAACAGCGATTGGGCAGAGACTTCTTGTCAGACTGATAACATCTCTTCAGGGAGCCGTTCCACACTTATTTTATGACATTTGAAAATTTAGGGTTTTTTAAGCTAATTTGGTGATTTTTCAGTCAGAAAATATATTATAATGGTGGAAACTATGTAGACTGTTGACGCTAATGTCCACTTCACAGCAACTTACTTGTTTAATTTTTATTGGGCAGTTCACTTTATGGAAAGTATTTCTGTTTTTGACAGGGAATTGTGTGTTGCTTGTATAAGTTTTGTGGTGGAGAATTGGGACTTTTTTTTAAAGGTGTATGTACTGTTTTTGTGCAGTATGTGACAACTCACCTTCTGACTGACCCTTTCCAGTGTACCTTACTGGCAGTCAGCCTTCTTTCTCAGCTACAGCTTGGATACTTACTCCTGTCCTGTTCCTTCTTCGAATGTTCCGTAAAAAAACAGTTAAAGCGTAAATCTTTGCCTTCAGCACAAGCTCGGTTATTGCTTCAGCTGATGGTAAGTGACTCTGCAGTGGTCGTTGCTCTTTCTTCAGATCACTTACTGGTTTCCTTAAATCCCCGTGGTGTAGCCTTGTCAGCCATTATGGGCCAGGAAGTTTAACACTTCCACTTTAGCTGTTCCAGTATCCATTGTGAACACGCAAGAGCCATCCATTTTAGGTGTGGGGACAACCCAGAAGGGGCTTCTTGGGGTGGCTTGGGAAAGGGATCTCTTGCTCGGAATGATATGCTTTCCCCTTGTCTGTCCTGCTGCAAGGATGTTCCTAGGAAAAAGAAACAGAAAGTTAATCATTCTTGTAACAGAAGGAGGTTTTCTTTGTTTAAAAATGATGTTCTTATCTTAGCCAGGAATTTGTTGCAGACTTTACCAGGTGCCTCCTTCTATTCCTTATTCCTCCACCCCAAATGATGAGGATGTTCTTTCAGATGATGCCAGTGTGGACAAAGACAGCTTATATCAACTGAGAGTTCTATAGCCAAAACTCTGGCTGTTTGGACAGTGAACCTGAAATTGTACAAATTGAGATGTTCTCCTTTTCTAAGACTGAAGTGTGTGTTTTCTTGGGAACAGACAATGTTTCCCCTGAATTGGCCAGATACTATGCTTTGTTAGAACCAGAAGCCCCCACACTATAAATACTTCTCTTGTTCTGCCCAATTTGGAGGCTGCTTTTAATGTTGCCTGCAATATTCCTGATTCTCAGCTGCCAGTACCTAGAAAAGCAGATACACTGCATAACGCCTCTCAAACTAATGACTATCTGTTTTTCTCATCTTAGAGCTGATCCGGCAGCTATTTCTCCTAATGCAAACAGGCTTGTTACCACCCTAACCCAGTTCCTGAGGATAAAAAGGGTAAGCTGATGGACTGAGTGGGTAAGAGACCCTTTTCGTCCTCTACTTTAACCTTTAAAATTCCTAATTACCAGGGCTACATGTGGAAATTTATGATGAAGTGTGACAATAGTTTGTCAGAGTTTTCTGCTTCCCAGCACTTCTGAAGGTAGGTCTTACTTGAATCAGATTGTTTCTAACCTATCTCAAATTCAAAAACATGCCATAAAAAATGAGTTTGATTGTGCTGATACTGTTTCTAGGGCTTCTGCTTCAGCCACGGTCTTGAGAAGATTTGTCTTGAGTATGTAATCAAAAGTTCTCAGATGATTTAAAGTCAGGAATTTTGAATTCCCCTCTGGATAGAGAGTTTTTTTTAGGCCTTCTGATCAGCAGCTCCTCAAGCAATGGGATGAGGTGAGTAAATTAATGCATGGAGTTTCTAGGAGTTTTCAAGTTTCCCAAGTTCTTTCTTTTCAAAGTCTCTTCTTCTTCTTCTTTCGGCTGCTCCCGTTAGTGGTCGCTTTTGCAGATCAACTGTTTCCATTTCTTCCTGTCCTCTGCATCTTGCTCTGTCACACCAACTACCTGCATATCCTCTCTCACCACATCCATAAACCTTATCTTAGGCCTTCCTCTTTTCCTGTTACCTGGCAGCTTCATCCTTAGCATCTTTTTCCCAATATACTCTGCATCCCTCCTCAGCACATGTCCAAACCAATGTGATCTTGCCTCTCTGGCTTTGTCTCCAAATCTTCCAACCTGGGCTGACCCTCTAATATACTTATTCCTAATCCTGTCCACCCTCGTCACACCCAGTGCAAATCTTAACATCTTCACCTCTGCCACATCAAGCTCTGACTCCTGCCTTTTTGTCAATGCCACTGTCTCCAACCCATATAACATAGCTGGTCTCACTACCCTCTTGTAGACCTTCCCTTTCACTCTTACTGGTAGTCGTCTGTCACAAATCACTCCTGACACTCTTCTGCACCCACTCCATCCTGCCTGTACTCTCTTCTTCACCTCTCTTCCACACTCACCATTACTCTGAACTGTTGATCCCAAGTATATAAACTCATCCACCATTGCCACCTCTACTCCCCTGCATCCTCACCATTCCTCTATCCTCCCTCTCATTCACACACATATATTCTGTCTTAGTCCTGCTGACCTTCATTCCTCTTCTCTCTAGAGCATATCTCCACCTCTCCAGTGTCTCCTCCACCTGTTCCCTACTCTCACTACAGATCACAATGTCATCTGCAAACATCATAGTCCACGGGGACTCCGGTCTGATCACACTACACTTGTACATATCCTGTACCACTCTTACATACTTCTCTGCCATTCCCGACTTCCTCATACAATGCCACAGTTCCTCTCTAGGCACCCTATCATATGCTTTCTCTAAATCCACAAAGACACAATGCAACTCCTTCTGACCTTCTCTGTACTTCTCCATCAGCACTCTCAGAGCAAACATCGCATCTGTAGTGCTCTTTTTTGGCATGAAACCATACTGCTGATCACTAATCATCACCTCCCTTCTTAACCTAGATTCCACTACTCTTTCCCATAACTTCATGCTGTGACTGATCAGTTTAATCCCTCTGTAGTTACTACAGCTTTGCACATCACCCTTATTACTCCCTGTAAAAGATGAAATAATCAGGAAGTGGTGCCTCCTGCTAACAGACAGACAACTAAGAAGAGATGAAAGGAAGAGACTAATAACAGTCCAAAAAAGAAGGGGGGTTTCCAAAAGGGATCAAGTGCCCTCCTTAGAATGACTATGTAAGAAACCTGGTCACCTTCCCACCTCCTCCTACCCTACATCTATTCCTGTTTCACAGAATCTGACCCTCAATACTACCTTTTAGCAATAGCTTGTCTGAGACAAATTGGTTTTGAAGGTAATGTAGGAGGGTTACAGTTGGCAGTAGATAGAAAAGTCTCCTACTTATAGGGTGATTGCCCCTCCAATCAAACAGAATTGTCCTCCCTCCCACCAGAGTTGTTTCACCTTGTGCTCCAATACACATTAGAAGCAGGAGTCATAGTGCATGTTCTTGCAGAGCAAATAAGAAAGGACTTATACTGGCGCATGTTTCTAGTTCCAAAGAAGGAGCACTCTTGGAGACCAGTTTTGGATGTATCCTTTCTCAAACTTTTTGTAAAGATTCCATAATTCAAGATGTTGACCCTGCAAGTAGTGTTAGCTCTGGTCCCAGGTCAAAGTGTTAGCGTAGTCTTAGACCTCAAAGGTGCTTACCATCACATGGCAGTAGCAAGCAACTTCAATGTATTTGTAAGATTGTGTGTGTATGACTCACACTATCAGTTCTCTGCATTTCCCATTGGGCTGTCCACTGCACAAAGAGAGAATTTAAGAAGTGTCTAGCTCCAATGGTAGCACACTGCAAAATGCTTGGTATCAACATTTTCCTTATTTAAACAAGCTGATTATTTATGCAGACTTTTCCCAGTTGTCAAAAGCCTCATCAAAGTTATCTTCTCCTAATCCATCTAGGATTCCAGATAAATTTCCTCCACATTCACTCCGTCACACAGGATTGTGTTTCTAGGTTGCCTGATGGTGTAATGCAAAAGGCTTTCCATCTATAAGAGTGGGTGGGTTTGCATCTGGAAGTCTTCCGAAGTATTCTCGCCAGTCTCAAGCTACTACCAAAGAATTTCTCAAGATACTAGACCTCATGGCTTCTATGATTTTCATGAGTCTCTTTGCCAGGCTACATATAAGAAAGTTTCAGTGGTGCTTCAAAAACCTGTGGACCCAACATTCTCATCCGCTGGAGTTTCAAATTCCAGTCTTGGGGTGATGAAGGGATCAGATGGCTCATAATCCAGGTCTCCCCTTTTCTCCACCAACACCAACACAATCTGTCTTGACTAGTTTCACAGATTTTTTGGGGGGAGCAGTTTCAAAGTGGGTGTGTAAGGACTGTGGGACAGTCCAGACAGAACAAAGCACATTAATATCTAAGAAATGTTTTCTCTGGTTCAGGCCATAAAGTCTATGTATCATGTTTGGGACCCATGCTGTTTCCAGATCATTACAGTTACCACAGTTATGTGATACATAGACTTATGGGAGGGGCACTAGGCCATATCTTCTGTGCTTGCCAACTATGATTGCTTCTGTGCTGGCTGACTGTGATTGCTTGAGAGTTAGCTCTTCAGCACTACTTAATGCTTCAGGCAGCTTACATTTCATCACACAAAACATAGTGGCTGACAACCTAATCAGGACCGCGGCAGAACCTCACAAATGGAAACTCAACAAAGAGGTCTTCAAGAAATTGATCTAGATGTGGGGGAACACCTCAGGTAGATTTATTTACCTCCTTTCAAAGCAAACAACTTAAGAAATTCTGTTCAAGGACCCCTTGCTATCAGGCATGAAGAACAGATGCTCTTTAATTCCCTTGGTTGGGAATGTTCCTATATGCATTTCCACTATTTCCAGTGATTTACATGGTAATTCAAAATATTCAGAAAGACTCTTCAAAAATCATTGTGGTGACACCCTTCTGGCCCAGGCAAAATTGATTTTTTATAGACTCAACCAGGGGAAATTACCACAAGTTTCCTCACAAACTGGATGTACCCACACAAGACAAGGGGTGTTTGATATAGTCTAACATGAAACAGCTTTAACTGTTCCTGGATAGTCCAATTTTGATACATTTTCAGCACCTCTTTCATGGAAGATGTGTAGCAGGCCCTAAAGGTTGCAAGAAAGCTTGCTACTAGAAGACCATATATTGGCAAATTAAAGAGATTTCCTAGTTGGTGCCTAGCCAGTGATCAGAGACCCATCAGGGATTTTTTACCACTGATGCTCAAATATCTGTGTGCATTACTATCCCTGGTTTCTGGCCTCTCCTAGTCCTTTATAAAGGTTCCTCTTTTGGCCATTTCTGCATGTATGCCAATGGATTCCCCTGTCTCTTCTCTGTTTATAGTAAAGCAGTTTCTAAAAAGAGTTTTACACCTGAGTTTTCCTTACAAACATGTTCCTCCTCTTTAGGATCTCAATTTTTTACTGGAAAAAAATGGCTATGTCACCCTTAGACCCTGCCTGTCAGGCAGACTTGAGGTTTACCACTTGGACAACTGCTCTTCGTATTGCTTTGACATCTAAAAGAAGAGTATCTGAGTTACACCCTCTTTTTGTAGGAGAATCCTATCAGGTTTTTCAGAAAGACAATGTCACTCTGTGCACAAACCCCTTTTGTGCCCGAGGTTGTTATAGATTTTATGTTGAATCAGGTATTCAGTATCTCTTTTCTATCTTGATTCTAAAAACAAGGGAGAGAAGATTCAACACACTCTGGATGTG